>NC_136266.1:176192046-176194546 GCF_964187855.1 Myxine glutinosa | reverse complement strand
ATGCATGGATTTGCTTAATGTGGTCTTCCATGGTCATGGTGTGGATGATTACATCATCCAGATATGCCTCCACCCCCTCCAGGTCTGCAATGAGCCTATTAATCAGTCGTTGAAATGTAGCCGGCCCGTTCTTCAACCCAAAAGGGAGGACCTTGTACTGATATAACCCATTCGGAGTGACCAAAGCTGAGATTTCTTTGGCTCTATCGGTAAGAGGGATCTGCCAATACCCTTTCAGCAAGTCAAATTTGGTAACAAATTTAGCTGGGCCTATTCGATCAATACAGTCGTCAATCCTCGGGAGCAGATAGGAGTCGGTCTTGGTTACTGCATTCACCCGTTTTAAATCTGTACAACACCGGAAGCTGCCATCGGGTTTCGGAACCAACACACATGGGGAGCTCCATTCACTGTTGCTTGGTTCGATGATGTCATTGTCCAACATATATTGCATCTCCTTCCGAAGATACTCCATCTTCACCGGGTTCATCCGATAGGGGTGTTGTTTCACTGGAGTGGCCTCCCCCACCTCGATATCATGATATACTAAGTCCGTACGACCAGGTACATCTGTGAACAAATGTTTAAATTCGAACATTAGGCTGGACAGTTGTCCTTGCTGTTCCCTCGTTAAATGACCTAACTTCTCATCCAAATGACTCAACACTTCGGTGTTCGTCAATTTGGGGCAGGCCTGGTCATCCAAGTTATCAAACTTCACACCGGCGTTTCCGTCCATTTCCACCGGTACGACAGGTGAGACAGGAACTACGTCTTCCACCGGTTCCCTCTCATGATATTTCTTCAGTCGGTTGACATGACACAACTGTCGCTTTTTCCGTCGGTCGGGAGTGGTCACCACGTAGTCTGTCTCATTCACCCTCTCCTCCACTGCATAAGGACCGAAATATCTAGCCTGGAGGGGCTGACCTGGAACGGGCAGCAATACTAACACCCGGTCCTGAGGACTGAAATTCCTTATCTGCGAGGTCTTGTCATGTCTCTCCTTCATTTTCCCCTGGGCCATTCTCAAGTTCCGTCGTGCCACATCACACGCCTTTGCCAATCGGTGTTTCACTGTGGACACATACTCCACCATCGGTGTCCGGGACTCCTGTAGTAACCACTGTTCTTTCACCAATTTCAACGGTCCCCGCACTGCGTGTCCAAACACCAGTTCAAACGGACTGAATCCCAAGGAATCCTGCACGGACTCCCTCGCCGCAAACAACAATAGGGGTATCCCTTCATCCCAATCCTTGGCACATTCAAAACAATACGTTCGGATCATATTCTTTAAAGTCTGGTGAAACCTTTCCAGGGCCCCTTGGCTCTCGGGATGGTATGCGCTGGATCTTACTTGTTCCACCCCCAACAGGTGTACCACTTGCTGGAAAAGTGTGGACATGAAATTGGAACCCTGATCAGATTGGATGACCTTAGGTAGACCAACCAAAGTGAAAAATTTAATCAAGGCCTTTGCAATAACTGCCGCCGTTATTTTCCTCAGAGGCACTGCCTCGGGGAACCTGGTGGATGCGCACATGATGGTCAGTAAGTATTGATGTCCAGCTTTGGTTTTGGGTAAAGGGCCCACACAGTCCACAATGACTCGGCTGAATGGCTCTTCAAAAGCTGGAATTGGCTTTAACGGGGCGGGTGGGATTTTTTGATTCGGCTTTCCCACCAGCTGACAAGAATGGCATGACTTGCAGAACTCCGCCACATCCCGTCGCAATCCCGGCCAGAAAAAATGTACCAATATCCTGTCACAGGTCTTGTTCACTCCCAGGTGCCCGGCCCAAGGGGTCTCATGTGCCAAACTCAATATCTCCTTCCGGTACAGCGGTGGCACCACAATCTGATAGTGAACTTTCCACTCATCGTCTGCGGGCACCTCCAGTGGCCTCCATTTCCTCATTAGGGTTTCCCCCTTCATGAAATACCCCACAGGTATCTTCGTAGCCTCTTCTTCCGTAACGGCTTTCTCAATTAACCTCTGGATCTCCGAGTCTTCGTGTTGCTCTTCCACTAGTCTCCTTCGGACCAGCGCGGTTTGCTCCACTTCGTTCCCCGCGGTCTCCGACGGACACTCCACGTCCCCTTTCGTTCCAGACGCTACCATTTCTCGAAATTCCTGGGAATCCCTCCCCTGGTTATTTCCCTTTTCCGAGTTGTCTTCCCGTACCTCTAAGGGTTCCAACTCCCCCTCTCTTTCTTCCTCCTTCTCTTCCGCGTGCTTTCTACCCATAGCCCGAGTCACTGCACAGGATGGAAAGATACCCGGAATCTCCATCTCTAACCGAGTGGTGTTATTTTTCTTACTGGGCTTATCCACCATTATTGGATTACCCGAAACTCGCCCCCCGGCCAAATCATTCCCGATAATAAAAGAGATTCCCTCCACAGGCAGGGTGGCTTGTAAGCCTACGGTGACCGGCCCCGATACCAACTCAGAACTCAACTGGATGACATGAAGCGGAGCTTTAACATAGCCCCC
>NC_136266.1:176174546-176187046 GCF_964187855.1 Myxine glutinosa | reverse complement strand
CTGATAGTGAGCGATTAGAGGGCCAAATGGGGGTAATGAGGGACGAAGCGAGGGGTACCGGTGAGAAGTTAGACAATAATTTTGAGGGGTTAGACAACGGGATAAAAGAGGTAAAGAATGGGTTAACGGGGGTGGAAAATAGAATGGCTGCCCAGGAGAATCAGTTAGAGGGGGTAAAAAATGGGTTAGAGGGGTTAGAAAACAGTATGGAAGGCAAATTGAGGGACATGAGGGACCAAGCGGAAAAGGAAGTTTAAAAAATGGGGCAGCAGATAGAGGGGGTCAGAATGGGGGTAGAAACTAAATTGGATGCTCACAGGGAGGAAATGGAGCAGATGAGGGTGGCATCTGGGCAGGAGATGCAGGTGATGGGAGAAGAGATCAGAAGAGGTGTGAGTGAGGAGGTCGGAGGAGTGCGCGAGGAGATGAGGCACTGTAAGGAGCGCATGGAGAAGGAGGTGAGAAAGGGGACTGTAAAATTGCAAGGTGGTATAGAGGAGTTGACGCTGGAAGTGGAACAGCTGACGGAGGGACAAAAAGGACTAACGGAGCAGGTTCAAAGGAACACTGCGGTATTAGGAGGGTTAAAAGCGACACAAAACGACATAAAAAATGACTTGATAGCGACACAGAGGCAATGTCAGATGGTACGTGAGGGACTGACAACGAGGTTGGATGAGGTGACAGAGGTAATGGAGACGAAGGACCGGCAGGTGAGGACGCACATGGAAACGGTCAAGGTAGCCTTAGAGGACGAACTTGAGGAAACGCACCGGGAAATAAAAGAGGTGAAGCAGAAATTAGAAGAAGTGGAAGAAGGGGTGAGCGAAATTAAGAAGCGACGGAGAGGGGATAAGAAAGAGATAAAGGAGGAAGTAAAAGAATTGGTCCAAAGTCTGTGTTCGGATCGTGATGATGTGCTCATTAACCGGATGAGGGATTCGCAGGTGATGGAGGAGAAGCGAAGAGAAAGAGGACCCGGTGTAAGTGGTGACCAATATGGTCATGCGTATGATGCGCCAGGTGATTTAATAAGCTTGGGGGTCGAGATGGACCCGGGTGTTCGTGAGAGGCCGTTGGTGAAGTGTGCGACAGGGCTGGTGTGCGAAAAACGAGGTGTGCGAGAATGTCCGACCATGGGGTGTGTGAGGAAAAAGTGCGTGCCAAGGAGTGAGGGTGCTGTCGAGAGTGAGTCGGTCGTAGCGCGTGTGCGAGGGAGCACATGGAAGCGCGTAGTGAGGAGTGTTACGGAGGGTGTAAAGGGAGAATGTATGCCTGTGGTGAGTGTTACAGAGGATGTAACGGGAGAGGGTGCGCGAGAAAGATGTGTGACGGACAGGTGCATGGGGAAAGAGTGCGCTGTCAAAAGTAAGGAAGAATGCACGCCTGTGGTGAGTGTTACAGAGGGTGTAACGGGAGAGTGTGTGCGAGAAAGGTGTGTAACGGACGGGTGCATGAGGAAAGAGTGCGCTGTCGAGAGTAAGGTTGAGTGCGCTGTCAAGAGTGGAGGTGAGAGTAGTAAGAGTGACACGGAGCGTGAGTTGGTTGTGACAGGTGAGAAAGGAAGCACACCTGGAATGGTAGAGCGTGTGTGGGAATGCACGCTGGAATTGGTAGTGAGGCACGTGGTTGGGTGTGCGAGTGAAAGCACACCTGTGATTGTCACAGAGGAGGTGACCGAGGAAGGGGCGCGAAGAGGTGTGTTGGTGAGGTGTGCGAACAACGAATGTGTGCCAAAGTGTTCGGTGGTCAGGTGTGTGACCAAGGCTGTGAGTGGAATGAGTGTACTGAGGTGTGTAAGGAAAGGTACGAGGAGCATGGGAACAGCTGGAGGTGTGAGCAAGAAAGGGGTAGCGTATGCGTGTAAGCATGCAGGTGAAGCATCGACGGTAACCGGGTTAGCGGTTAGAACGACAGTTAGCCGAATCGGGCCCTCGGTGCGCGTCGGGCAGCTTCGCGTGCCGCGAGAACCAGCGGGGATCCGAGCCACGGCGGGTTCGAAAGGACCGCCGTACGCGATCCACGCTGGGCCTCGCTTTGAACGGCCGCGTCCGTGCTCCACTAGGCGGAGCGGGCAGCCCGATAGGAAGGGTCGTCATGGCGACCACTTTTTGTTGAGGCATTCCGGCAGGTCGAGATCGGGCCATGGGATGGCTCCGCGCCGAGGTGGTGCGTGGGATCTCGGCACGGGTAAGCCCCCGTCCCTGCACCGAGTGCCGGACGCATCCAGCCGCTGGCACAAAACAACCCGCATTCATTGCTCGGCTGTACGAAGCCGAGCTTTAGAAGGGAATTGGCGCACCGAGAGGATCTCGTAAGTAGACTGTAATGACGAGGATAGTGTTTTGGCCCCGAAATTAGAAAAACAAAATTTGATGATTGGCAAAGGATTGGCAGTAATGATTGGCAGATGATGGGTAGTGATTGGCAAATTTTTGATTTGTTGAAATTTGATGTGCAAAATTGGTAGTGGGAGATGCCCGATGTGGTGGGATGGCAACTCTGTCATCCCTCACAAACGTGGGGCAAATGCGCACTAGATTATGGGGTGTATGGCAGTGAAAACTAGCCCGGGTGGGTTAGGATATTGTGTGTAGGGATCTAGCGAAGATGACATTAGGTAACGTTAAGGTTAGTTAGTGACAAGGATACCTGTAGTGGGGACGCAGGTAGATTAGTGTGGATGATAATGACGAGGAAGCGCAATAGTTTAAAGGGACGACTGGGAAGCGCAAGTTTCAGAGGGGAGTAGTTAGATGAGATGATGCTGTGTGAGAACTGGACAGGTGTGTGGAGCAGTGTATGAGTAAGGAGTGTGGTGGATCAGCGCGAATGCGCTTGGGGGAGAGAAGGGTGCAGGCGGCACCAAGTATGAGAGCACAGGTGTGCAAGTACAGGTGTGTGGAATACCTGGAGTATTGGAATGAGTGGTGTGGAGAGAGTTGGAGTAAGTGGTACGGAGTGGTGTGCATGGTGCGAAGGTGTGGATGGGGGAAGAGTGGACCCCTTTCACGAGTACCCGGGGCGGGTAGTGTAAGTGTTAGGTAGAGGGTATAGGTAAATTGTGGTTGGATATTGGCATCTGTGGTGCGGGTGGAAGAATGGTATTTGGATGGGTGCATTAGTGTTGTGGAAATGGCTGGGCGTGTAGCCTGTTAGTGTGTGTAGTTGGTTTGGGCACTCCACCACTGTGAGGATGTCGGCCAGGTGAGGCCGCAGGTGGGCTCTGGGAGCCGTTAGTGTCAGTGGGTGCCTGAGGATCCCGGGTGTGGATCGGGCAGCCCGTGCCAGAGAGGGCACTGAGGGGGTGAGAGTGCGAGAGGGCCTTCCCCAGTTAGTTAGGTTAGGGTGAGGAGCAGGTGAGCTCGGTAGGCAACAACAGTGGTGGAGGTGTGCAGGTGGGCGGACCAGCTGGGAGCGTCACACGACCCAGCCACCGAAATTGTGCGGGGGCACCGAGTGTTGAATCGGGGGAGTGAGACCCCAAATTGAGAAGCACCACAGTTTGGTCAATGGGAATTGGTTTTTAGAACCCATAGTGTAAGTTGGCCAATGGATTGGCAGGGAAAGACCCCGGGTAATGTAAAGTTGTTAAAGTCAGTTAGGAAATAGTTAGGATTGATGAACCTGTCGCACCATACGCAGCCCCTTACCTGGGGTGAGGATGATGACTCCACACCTGTGTTCCTTTGTTCTGTGTTGCAGGAAAGGAGAATTGCTGTGTGGATTTGTGAGACGCATCACGACGTGGATGAGACATTGGGGTGATTCCATCTCTCCCTCCTTAGGAGGGACTGATGATGAATTGGTGATGGCAAATTTTGATGTTGAGTTGGAGATGGCAAATTTTGATGAGAGTTGGAAATGGCAAATTTGATTGGTTAGGAGGGAGAGAAGACGAATTTGGTTTATGGGAGGAACGGGGAAGACAGTAGGGACGTTTGTTGATGTGTAAAGTAGATGTTTATGGGTAGTGTTGTGTTTTGTGGATACAGTAAGGGGTAAGGGAGGGGCAATGTAGGTTACCTGGTGGGGGGGGGGGGGGCGTACGGTAGGAACGTACCTGTCTCACCTGGTTCCCATGTGCCCCCAGTGTGCATTACCTTATATTGCGTGCACTTTTGCGCCCTTACCACCTTACTCACTTGTTTTCTTTTGTCTCCCACCTCCGAGGATCTGGCTTTGGGGCGGAGAGAGAGGAGAGAGAGGTGCTGGCTCCGCAGTTGTGGGCCTGTACTTTCGCTGCTTGCTGCCTGGATCGATACACCATATGGACCGCAATTTTTGTGGCCGCCCACCATGGACCGCAGTTCTTTTGCGGGCAAGCACCACCCGTGGATGGACCTCTGGGTCAACGTGGCACCTATGCCATACAGGTGAACCACTTTTAGTTGGCCCCCTGATGGCCACAATTAAAAAAATGGACGCGGTTGGTGCCTTTCTTTATTTTTAAAGAAGCCAGAAGGCCAAGTGCACTCCATGAAGGCAAGACCAGCGGCAGAACATCGGCCGGCTGCGACACCACCGGTGACCATGGACACTTCATTGTGCATTTTTATTGAACACTTTATTGGTGCACCGGATGGTGCTGACTGTACATACTGGGGTGGTGCTTTTGGTGCTTGGATGGGGTGCTCTGCACATTATTAAAGGCCGTAGGGCCACAGGGCACTCGTGGGTTGGTGTATCGATGCTGGCATGCGTGCTCTCTCTCTATGTATAACATCTGCATGTGTTCCTCAAAGAACAGGTCCTGGATCGTAGTGTAAATATCAGTGTAGTCTTGTATAAATGATGCTCCCTACCGGCTGTATGTTTAGTTTGAGGATTCTTTCCGCGATTCGGTTATCCTGTGGGTGTGTTTCTGTGAGGAGAAGGGTGCAACGTCGCAGGCGGACATATTTACTCATTTGTGAACATCTGTAAAACTGTCGCACTCAGGGTTGAGTTAATAGTAGAGGGAACTACATCTGAGTGCCACACTAACGTAGGTAAAAATTTATCGGGTCGGGACGCCCCAAGGTAGAGAAGGGTGCAATGTTGCGGATATGAGATTGGCATCCATCCATATCCGCTTGTAAATATTCCCCTATTTCCTCCATACTTCCCAACTATCCCCAATCCCCCATTCCCTAGTCCCATTTCCTGTAAACAACACTCTGTAGACCCGACCTCCCCCTATTTCCCCCATTAAATGTCGCATCCAGGTCCACCGCATCTCACGTAGACAACTATAGGACATCTTGCTAGTTATTCTTAGTCTATGTCAGTTAAGGACTCGTTTCCATTAATTCTGACTCTTCGTTGCACCAGAATGTGATTGTATGGCACCGTTAGGAAGTTTAGGACCTCCCAATACCTCCCCGCAGCTCTTCCTCACGGTTCAGCAACAGCAACAACAACAGCAACAGCAACAACAACAACAGCGGCGGCGCGGGGAGTGTGCGCCCTCACTCCGGCTTGGTTGGTAGGGGGTGTTGGGAGGGCACCAAGCCTTTCCAGCGAGCCGCCATCGACCATGTGCTCGACGGGGTTACCAAGTAGGGGCTCGCTGTCAGCTCCTCGTCAAGGGCGGAGCCCGGCAACCCCCGCACCCAATAGAAGCGGCGGACCAATCCCATCTGGGGTGGAGCCAACGAGCCGAGGGCGTGTCACCCCACGCTGAGCATGCGCAGGAAGAGGGAGGTGACGTCAGATGCGCCCTCAGCTTGGACAGAGAAGGACGCCACCTCCGAGCGCTGTGACACCTCCCCGCATCTCTGGACTGGACCATGCTTGATTCTGCCCCTGAGCCAAGGTGCACCTTGTGCTATCGACTGCCTGTCCTTCCCTGCCATCAATCCCTGTGTAAGTCAGTCTTGTTCCGTTTGTCTGTGGTCTGTCTGGGATAGATAAGATTGTGTCTAAGTGCCTATCTCTTCTGTGTCTTTACCTCATTGCCTTGTAATCTACCCCCTTTTCTCCCCCACTAATTATATCCTCCTCCGGAGGTCTTGAGAACTGTACCCCTTGCGTCGTTTCATTTATCCCAGTCGTTGTGTCCTTTCCTTCATTGATTTAGCGTAGCGCAATTCGGCCAACGTTCGAGTGGAATCGGGTGAGTTGGGGGTAATCGGGTAAACTGTGCGAACATGGCGGCCATTCCGCTCGGCCCATCATAACATCTGAAGCCGTGTCCGTAACATTATGTATGTATGTATGTATGTATGTATGTATGTATGTATGTATGTATGTATGTGTGTGTGTGTATGTATGTATGTATGTGTGTATGAATATGTATGTATGTATGTATGTGTATATGTATGTATGTGTGTGTGTATGTATGCATGTATGTGTGTATGTATGTATGTATGTATTGTTACAGACACGACTTTGGTGTTAAAGTGGGCCGAGCGGAATGGCCGTCGTGTCCGCACAAATTACCCGACTATACTCGACGTTGACGAAGTCGCGCGATGCTGGCTCAATAAGAAAAAGAAGACACCCGGCTGGATCACAATCACACAATACGACACCAACGTTTCGATTCTCAAGTATATTCGTACGGAAAAAGGTTAGATTACAGGGGCTAGAGGTATATTACAGGAAGACAGGCACTTAGACACACTCTTATATTAACCCCGGACAGACGACAGACACACGGGACAAAATGCTGACTCACACGGGGGTTGATGAAAAGGAAAGGCAGGTCGCGATGGCTCAAGGTGCACTCTTGGCTCAAAGCAGGGTACACGGTTCGGTCCAGAGATGCGGGGAGGTCTCGTCGCAGCGCTCAGAGGTGACGTTCTTTCTCAGGCCTCTCCAAACTCAGGCGCATCTGTTTCAGCGCTCGCAGGTCCGTCTTTCTCCAGCTGGGGGCGAATCTCACGTCACGTCCGGCAAGCGGCTGCGTATATCCGGCGGGGAGTGACACGCCCTCGGCTCGTTAGCTCCGCCTCGTGGAATCGGCACGCTGCTTCTCATTGGGTGCGTGCGGGGGGGTTACTGGCTCCGCCCCCGACGAGGAGCTGACAGCCAGCCCCTTCGGGGTAACCCCGTGGAGCGCATGGTCTGGAGCTAATCGAGCCGGTGTGAGGACGCATCCTCCCCCGCTCCGCCGCCATCCCCTCTGTTGTTGTTGTAATTGTTGTTGTAGTTGTTGTTATTGTTGTTGTTTGGGGAAGAAGATGGGAGGAGGTATGGGAAAGGTCCTAAACTCACTACTGATGCCATATAATCACATTCTGGTGCAACGAAGAGTCATAATTAATGGAGACGAGGCCTTAACTGACATAGAATAAGAATAACTAGGAAGATGTCCGAAAGTTGTCTACGTGTGGTGCGGTGGACCTGGGCACGACATTTAATGGGGGAATAAGGGGAAGGTCGGCTCTACTGATTGTTATTTACATGCAATGGGACTAGGGAATGGGGGACTGGGGAAAGTTGGGGAGTATTAGAGAAAATAGGGGAATATTTACAAGCGGATATGGAGGCCAAATTCCATATTCGCAACATTGCACCCTTCTCTACCCTCGGGGCGTCCCGACCCGATAAATTTTTACCTACTTTAGTGTGGCACGCAATGTAGTTCCCTCTACTATTAACTTTACCCTGAGTGCGACAGTTTTACAGATATTCACAAATGAGTAAATATGTCCCCCTGCGACGTTGCACCCTTCTCCTCACAGAAACGCACCCACAGGATAACCGAATCCGGAAAGAATTCTCAAACTAAACATACAGCCGGTAGGGAGCATTATTTACAAGACTACGCTGCTATTTACACTACGATCCAGGACCTGTTTTTGGAGGGACACATGCAGATGTTATGCATAGAGAGAGCGCGCTTGCCAACATCGATACACCAACCCACGAGTGCTCTGTGGCCGACGGCCTTTAATAACGTGCAGAGCACCCTTCCCGAGCATCAAAAGCACCACCCCACCACCAATCGGTGCAGTCACCATTGTTCATTGGAATAAAAATAAATTCGACAACCCCTAACCCTGCAGGTGTCTCTTGCTCTTCTTGTGGTGCACTTGGTGTTAACTAAAAGTGGTTCACCTGTATGGCATAGGTGCCACGTTGACCCATAGGTCCATCCCCGGGTGGTGCTTGGCCGCAAACGAACTGCGGTCCATTGTGGGTGGCCACAAACATTGCGGTCCATATGGTGTATCGATCCAGGCAGCGAACAGCGAAAGTGCAGGCCCACAACTGCGCAGCCAGCACCTCTCTCTCCTCTCTCTCTACCCCAAAGCCAGATCCTCGGAGGTGGGAGACAAAAGAAGAACAAGTGAGCAAGGTGGTAAGGGCGCAAAAGTGCACGCAATGTAAGGTGATGCACACTGGGGGCACATGGGAACCAGGTGAGACAGGTACGTTCCTATCGTACGCCCCCCCCCACCAGGTAACCTACATGGCCCCTCCCTTACCCCTTACTGCATCCACAAAACACAACACTACCCATAAACATCTACTTTACAAATCGACAAACATCCCTACTGTCTTCCCCGTTCCTCCCATAAACCAAATTCGTCTTCTCTCCCTCCTAACCAATCAAATTTGCCATTTTCAACTCTCATCAAAATTTGCCATCTCCAACTCAACATCATAATTTGCCATTACCAATTCATCATCAGTCCCTCCTAGGGAGGGAGAGATGGAATCACCCCAATGTCTCATCCACGTCGTGATGCGTCTCACAAATCCACACAGCGATTCATCTCCTGCAACAAAACAAAGAAAACACAGGTGTGGAGTCATCATCATCACCACAGGTAAGTGGCTGCGTATGGTGCGACAGGTTCATCAATCCTAACTATTTCCTAAATGACTTTAACAACTTTACACTACCCGGGGTCTTCCTCCGGCCAAACCATTGGCCCTCTTACACTATGGGTTCTAAAAACCAATTCCCATTGGCCAAACTGTGGTGCTCTTCAATTTGGGGTCTCACTCCCCCGATTCATCTCCCGGTGCCCTCGCACAATTTCTGGGCTGCGGCGTGTACCTCTCCCAGTGGGTCTACCCACCTGCACACCTCCACCACTGCAGTTGCCTCCGAGCTTACCTGCTCCTTGCCCTAACCTAACTACCTGGGGAAGGCCCTCTGGCACTCTCCCCACTCGGTGCCCTCTCTGGCACTGGGCTACCCGGGTCCATCCTCCGGATCCTCGGGCCCCATCCACAACTCTACCGGCTCCCAGAGCCCACCTGCGGCCTCACCTGGCCGACATCCTCACAGTGGTGGAGTGCCCAACCAACTACACACACTAACAGGCTACACGCCCAGCCATTTCCACAACACTAATGCACCCATCCACAACACCATTCTGCAACCCCACCACAAATGCCAATATCCAACCACAATTTACCTGCACCCTCTACCTAACACTTACACTACCCGCCCCGGGTATCCGTGATGGGGGTCCACTCTTCCCCCATCCACACCTTCGCACCATGCACACCACTCCGTACCACTTACTCCAACTTTCTCCACACACCTGTACTTGCACACCTGTGCTCTCACACCTGGTGCCACCGGCACCCTTCTCTCCCCAAGCGCATTCGCGCTGATCCACAACACTCACTACTCATACACTGCTCCACACACCTGTCCAGTTGCACACCTGTGCAATCACACCTGTTCAATTCTCACACACACAGCATCATCTCAGCTAACTACTCCCTTCTGAAACTTGCGCTTCCCAGTCGTCCCTTTAAACTATTGCGCTCCCTCGTCATTATCATCCATACTAATCTACCTGCGTCCCCACTACAGGTATCAGTCACTAACTAAACTTAACGTTACCTAATGTCAATCTCTTCTAGATCCCTACACACCATATCCTAACCCACCCGGGCTAGTTTTCACTGCCATACACCCCATAAACTATGCTCCTTTGCCCCACGCATGGGAAGGGTGGCAGATTTGCCATCCCACCCCATCGGGGGTCTCTCACTACCAATTTTGCACATCAAATTTCAACAAATCAAAAATTTGGCCAATCACTGCCCATCATCTGCCAATCACTACTGCCAATCCCTTGCCAATCATCAAATTTTGTTTTTCTCTAATTTTGGGTCCAAAACACTAACCTCATCACCCAGTCGACTCACTAATACCTCTCGGTGCGCCAATTCCTGTCCAAAGCCCGGCTTCGTAAAGCCAAGCAATGGATGCTGGTTGTTTTGTGCCTGCGGCTGGATGCGTCCGGCATTCGGGGCAGGGACGGGGGCTTACCCGGGCCGAGATCCCACGCATCACCTCGGCGTGGAGCCATCCAATGTCCCGATCTCGACCTGCCGGCACGTCTCAACAAAACGTGGTTGCCATGACGACCCTTCCTATCCAGCCGCCCGCTCCGCCTAGTGGAGCACGGACGCGGCCGTTCAAAGCGAGGCCCGGCACGCACCGAGGGCCCGATTCGGCTATAAGTCGTTCTAAACTCTACCCCGTCTAACGTCGATGCTTCACCTGCATGCTTACACCCCGAAGCCCGCTCCTTTCTCACACATCCAGCTGTGCCCATGCTCCTCGTACCCTTCCTTACACACCCAGGTACCCTCATTCCACTCACAGCCTTGGTCACACACCTGACCACCGAACACTTTGGCACACATTCGTCGCCCGCACACCTCACCAATACACCTCTTCGCGCCCCTTTCTCGGTCACCTCCTCTGTGACAATCACAGGTGTGCTCTCACTCGCACACCCAACCACGTGTCTCACTACCAATTCCAGCGTGCATTCCCACTCACGCTCTACCATTCCAGGTGTGCATCCTTCCATCCCAGGTGTACATCCTCGCTCACCTGTCACAACTACCTCACGCTCCATGTCACTCTCACTACTTTCACCTCCATTCCTGACAGCGCACTCACCCTTACTCTTGACAGCGCACTCTTTCCTCATGCACCTGTCCGTCACACACCTTTCTCGCGCACACTCTCCCGTTACACCCTCTGTAACACTCACCACAGGTGGACACTCTTCCTTACTTCTGACAGCGCACTCTTTCCTCATGCACCTGTCCGTCACACACCTTTCTCGCGCACACTCTCCCGTTACACCCTCTGTAACACTCACCACAGGTGGACACTCTTCCTTACTTCTGACAGCGCACTCTTTCCTCATGCACCTGTCCGTCACACACCTTTCTCGCGCACACTCCTGCGCACACTCTCCCGTCACACCCTCTGTAACACTCACCACACCACGCTTCCATGTGCTCCCTCGCACACGCGCTACGACCGACTCACTCTCGCCAGCACACTCACTCCTTGGCACGCGCTTTTTCCTCACACACCCCAGAGTCGGACTTTCTTGCACACCTCCTTTTTCGCACACCAGACCTGTCGCACACTTCACCAACGGCCTCTCACGAACACCCGGGTCTATCTCGACCCCCAAGCTTCTTAAATCCCCTGGCGCATCATACGCACGACCATATTGGTCACCACTTACACCGGGTCCTCTTCCTCTTCGCTTCTCCTCCATCACCTGCGAATCCCTCATCCGGTTAATGAGCACATCATCACGATCCAAACACAGACTTTGGACCAATTCTTTTACTTCCTCCTTTATCTCTTTCTTATCCCCTCTCCGTCGCTTCTTAATTTCGCTCATCCCTTCTTCCACTTCTTCTAGTTTCTGCTTCACCTCTTTTATTCCCCGGTACGTCTCCTCAAGCTCGTCCTCCAAGGCTACCTTGACCGTTTCCAGGTGCGTCCTCACCTGCCGGTCCTTCGTCTCCATTACCTCTATGACCTCGTCCAACCTCGTTGTCAGTCCCTCACGTACCATCTGACATTCCCTCTTCGTCGCTACCAAGTCATCTTTTAGTTCTTTCTGTGTCGCCTTTAAACCTCCTAATACCGCAGTGTTCCTTTGAACCTGCTCCACTAACTCCGTCTGTCCCACCGTCAGCTGCTCCACCTCCTGCGTCAGGACCTCTATGCCCCCTTGTAACTTTACAGTCCCCTTTCTCACCTCCTTTTCCATGTGCTCCTCACAGTGCCTCACCTCCTCGCGCACTCCTCCGACCTCCTCACTCACTCCTCTTCTGATCTCCTCTCCCATCACTTGCATCTCCTGCCCAGATGCCACCCTCATCTGCTCCATTTCCTCCCTGTGAGCATCCAGTTTGGTTTCTACCCCCATTCTGACCCCCTCTATCTGCTGCTCCATTTGTTTAACTTCCCTTTCCGCTTGGTCCCTCATGTCCCTCAATTTGCCTTCCATACTGTTTTCTAACCCCTCTAACCCCTTTTGCATCCCTTCCATTTGATTCTCTTGAGCGGCCATTCTGTTTTCTACCCCCGTTAACCCATTTTTCACTTCTTTTATCCCGTTGTCTAACCCCTCAAAATTATTGTCTAACTTCCCAATTTTCTTGTCTAACTCCTCAAAATTATTGTCTAACTTCCCAATTTTCTTGTCTAACTCCTCAAAATTATTGTCTAACTTCTCACCGGTACCCCTCGCTTCGTCCCTCATTACCCCCATTTGGTT
>NC_136266.1:175884546-176169546 GCF_964187855.1 Myxine glutinosa | reverse complement strand
TTGCGTGGCAAGGGTACCTGGAGGGCATGAATGGTGTTGGTGTCCTGTTTTCTGAGGAGTTTGTCGACAGTGTGGTGAGTGTGACTCGAGTGAGTGATAGGTTGATGATGGTGAAAATGATGATTGGAAAGCTCTTGGTGAACGTCATCTTGGGATATGCTCTGCAGGTTGGTTGGAGCGATGAAGAGAAGGACAAGTTCTGGTGTGCGATAGAGAAGCTGATGGAAAACGTGAAAGATGAGGAAGTTGTTGTGGTAGGAGGAGACCTAAATGGACATGTGGGAAGGAGTATGGATTGTTTTGAGGAAGTTCATGGGGGTTACGGATATGGTGTGAGAAATGGAGAAGGTGAAAGGATTTTGGAATTTGCTGATGGAGCTGAATTGTTGATTTGTAATACTCAGTTCCAGAAAGAGGATAATAAGCTTGTTACATACACGTCAGGTGGGTCGACGACAACCGTTGACTACTTGATGGTGCGTAGGCGAGATAGGGGGCACCTCCGGGACACAAAGGTGGTCCCGGGGGAGGAGGCTGTTTCACAGCACCACTTGGTTGTCTGCGACATAAGGGTGAAAGGTGCGAGGAGAGCTTGGCGGGTGAAGTACCAACCGAGAATGAAGGTGTGGAGGTTGAAAGAGGTGACAGTAAGGGAGGCATTAAAAGAGAGGCTGAGTAGGGTAGTGGATGATGTGGTTGAGCTTGAAAGTGGTTGGATGTCAATGAAAGCTAGTCTGTTGGGAGCCGTTGGTGATATGTGGATGGACAAAATGGATGTGGATGATATGAGGTATGTGGATGTGTGGATGATATGAGGTATGTGGATGATATGAGGTATGTGGATCCACATACCTCATATGATATGAGGTATGTGGATGGACAAAAGGACCACCGAGGCACTCGGAAACATGGTGGTGGGATGATGAAGTTGGAAAGAGGATTGACGAGGAGAGGAAGAAGTTCAAGGAGTGGCAGAAGGTGGAGGGCACGGGAGCAGAAACAGCAGAGTATGAAAGTTATAAGGCAGCCAAGAAGGCTGCAAAGAAAGAGGTAGAAAAGGCGAAGGAGGCATGTAGGAAAATGTTCGGAGAATGCTTGGATTCGGAAGAGTGTCAGAGAGCAGTATTCAGGATTGCAAACCAGATAGCGAAAGAGAGGTGTGATGTGATGGCTTGCTTGAAGGATGAAGTGGAACAAATCGTTGTCGACCCAGATGGAATGAAAGGAAGATGGAATGAAAGGAAGATGGAAAAGATATATGGAAATGCTGTTGAATACAGAGAATGAATGGGATGGCAACATAGAGAGTAACCCAGTTTTAGGACCGGCAGAGAAGATAACTGAGAAGGAAGTTGAGGAAGCGATAAAAGCAATGAAGAGTAGAAAAGTGGGAGGGCCGACGGGAGTTGTGGGAGATATGTTGAAGGCAGCAGGAAGTTGGGGTGTGATGAGAATGACAGAGATCTGTAATCTGGTGGTGAAAGAAGGCCGCATTCCAGTGGCTTGGGAACTGAGTACCCTCGTTCCTCTATACAAGGGGAAAGATGACCCTCTGGAGTGTGGCTCGTACCGAGCGATAAAGTTATTGGAGCATGGAATGAAGGTATTGAAAAGGGTGTTGGAGAGGAGGATAAGGAAGAAAGTGAAGATCGACGAAATGCAGTTTGGATTTATGCCAGGAAGAGGAACGACAGACGTGATTTTTATTGTGAGGGAGTTGCAGGAGAAGTACATGGAGAAGAGGAAGAAGTTGTTTCTTGGGTTTATTGATCTGGAGAAAGCATTCGATAGGGTTCCACGCAAAGTATTGACATGGGCATTGAGGAAGTTAGGAGTGGAGGAATGGTTGATCAGAGTAGTGATGTCAATGTACAAAAGAGCGCGCACAGCTGTAAGGACGAAGGACGGGAACAGTAGTGAGTTTGAGGTGAAGGTGGGAGTGCATCAGGGGTCAGTACTAAGTCCACTACTATTTGTCGCTGTGATGGATGTGCTGGCTCAGAACGTAAAGGAGGGTTTACCGTGGGAGTTGCTGTATGCAGATGATCTGGTGTTGATTGCGGAAAGTATGGATGGACTGAAGGAAAAGATGAACAAGTGGAAGTAATGTATGGAGATAAAATGTATGAAGGTGAATATCGGAAAGACGAAGGTGATGGCAAGTGGTAAAGCATGTGGTGAGGTGGAAAGAACTGGGAAGTGGCCCTGTGCTGTGTGTAGGAAGGGTGTCGGAGTGAACTCCATTCAATGTACAATGTGCGCTGAGTGGGTTCATCAAAAATGTAGTGGTCTGAGAGGGTCATTAACCAATGTGGCAGCTACATTCAAATGTAAGGTGTGCACAGAGGGAGCTGCAGATGAGGAAATGTTGAGTTGGATCTTGGAGACAGCGTGAAGCTGGAAGGTGTGAAAACATTTTGCTACCTCGGAGACATGCTGAATGGAGAAGGTGGATCAGACTCGTCAACGGTTGCTCGAGTGAGATGTGCATGGAAGAAGTTTCGGGAACTGAGTGGCGTGCTGATGAGGAGGGGAGTGTCGTTGAAGCTGACGGGAAAGGTGTATGCTTCATGTGGGAGAAGTGTTATGATTTATGGGAGCGAGACATGGGTAATGAACGTAGAGCAGCAACGAAGGTTGGAAAGGGTGGAAATGCGAATGGTTCGATGGATGTGCGGAGTATCGTTGAGAGAGAGGAAGGCAAATGATGAATTGCGAAAGATAATGGGAATAGAGCCTGTGATTGATGCTGTGAAGAGGAACAGGTTGAGATGGTTTGGTCATGTGTTGAGGAAGGATGAAAGTGACTGGTTGAGAAGAGTGATGGAAATGAATGTAGAAGGAAGTAGAGGACCGGGAAGACCGAGAAAGACTTGGCTAAAGATGGTGGAAGAAGAAATGCGGGCAAGGGGGTTAACAAGGAGAGATGCAGAAAATAGGGCAAAATGGAGAAGATTGTCATGGGGTCCGCAAGGCTAACCCCCGCTCTGGCAGGGAAAATGGCATTTAAAATGCATGTTGTTGTTGTTGTTGATACGGTCTGTCACCCCGCCCTGCTCACCAAATGCTCCTCTTGTGGTATCCATGGAAATCTCCATGCATGGCTTGCAGACGTCCTCTCTGGTCATAGTCAACGTGTGGCCATGAATGGAATTCTCTCATCTCCCCAATCTGCTCAGGCTGGAGTTCCTCAGGGCAGTGTTCTGGGCGCTGTGCTTTTTCTGGTCTTCATCAATGATCTTTCCGACTCTCTGGAAAATCCTCTCTATCTCTTTGCTGATGACTCCACTCTCTGCCGCTCCATTCCTCATCCCTCAGATCAGCAGTCTGCAACCTGCTCACTCTCTGCAGACCTGGACAAAATCACAAACTGGTCAAACAAGTGGAACATGTCTTTCAATTCCGACAAGTCTCACACTCTCACTATGTCTCTCCGAAAAGACTGTCTGGACAACCCTCCCATCTACTTTCTCAACAATCCTCTCCAAGAAGTTCTGTCACTCAAGCTTTTGGGTGTCATTATCTGCCATGATCTTTCCTGGGAAAACCACATTTCCAAGCTGGCCTCCAAAGCCAGTCGCCGACTGGGCATCCTTCGTCATGCGAAGTCCTTCCTTGGCACATCTGAGCTCCTCACCACTTACAAGGCTTTCATCTGCAGCTTGATGGAATACTGCTCTCCCCTCTGGGCTGGTGCTCCTGCCTTATACCTAGCTCGGCTTCACGCTGTAGAAACCAAAGCATTCACAATCATTGTAATTTGCCATGATGAAGCTGATTCTGAAGGCCTTTCTCTCTCTCACCGCAGGCAGGTTGGTGGTCTTTCTGTCTTCTACCGTCTCCTCTCTTGCCTAGCTCTCCCAGTCTGTGTGTTCTCTGTCCCCCAAATATTCCTACAGGTCGCACAAGATCTGCCAGCAACCCTCTTCTGATGAAATTGCCAAAATCAAGACTCTCTGCTCACCTTCACTCTTTTATTCCTCTGTTCTCCCACCTCTGGAACAAACTCCCACACTCTCTTAAATCCCACTCCTCCCTCCAGGTTTTTAAAACAGCTGTTCACCACCATCTCTTTTCTTCCCCTTGCAAAACCTTGATCTTTTCTACCCACGTAAAAAACCCCAAATGCACCTTTTTCAATCTCCGACTTCATGCCTGATATTCCTGGTGGTGTCCACTTGTCTTATACCGTGTACCCCTCCCCCACCCCAGCCCTCTCCCTTCCAAAGATCTCTCGATGTCCCTTTTCCTTGCCGTTGTTGTTCTTGTGTGCTTCCCCCTCTCTCCCAATCTATAATAAAGTTCTTCCGCTCCCTTTATTATATATTTTATGTGTCCATGCGTGTTTTTTGTGTTTAATGTGTTCGCTCTTTCACGAGCCTCAATCTTATATGCAAAAAATATATATAAATACTTACATTATTTGCTATCTGGTATCCCCACCCATGTAATACTATCCTCTTCAACTAAAGTATCAAACAAGCCTGGCTACACCATTGGTAGACTATTGGTCTTGGTTTTCTACTCTGTGGTGGCTAAACGCATCATTTTTAGCTCACCCGGAACGAAGTTCAGGGGAGTTTATGCGATGGCGCGTTGTCAATCAGTCCGTCCGCCCGTCCGTAAACACTTCTTCCTCTTCTTCTTTCAAGCTCGGTGTGAGGCAGGAACTTCTTCTCCGAAACCGCTGATGGAATTGCGACCACATTTGGCCAAATTATATTTGTTGTGTTGTGACTAAAGTTTGTTCACGGCCTTTAAAAAATCGGGGTCTAAGGGTGTTTACCGGGGTCAAAGTGTATCCAGGTTTGACCCCCCAAAATAGGTATTTGCTTTCTTCTCAGAAACTACACACACAATTTTGATGAAACTTCACCACAACCTTAATCACCTCTGATGTACCAATGTGTGTTCAAGGCATTAGAAAAATTGGGGTATTAGGAGGTATATGGGGTTGGGGGAAGGGAGGGGGGCTTGCCCCCCAAAATAGGTATTTTTTTTCTTTTCTTTGTTTGTTTAGAATCTTATGATTAATATTTTAGTATCATTCTTTGTGCTGCCCTGTCTTCTAGCAAACATTGAAATTGGTTTTAAATATTTTTAAAATACCTGGTGGAATAAAATACTGTTTATTCTACCAGGTGAGCGCCAGGAGTATTGCCCCTATGTTTGAGCTCAGCATGATGATTTATGACGTCATTGCGCAAAAACTAAATGAGGCCATTTATTTAATTTCCATCCAGGTCGAGATAATTTGCTAATTAACTCAAAATGTAATCTATGTTTGTATGTCCATCACAATCCGTCATCAACGTTTCCTCGTTATTTAATTTTAACCTGAAATCCTCCTAATTTAACCTATTAATTTAGTTTTATCTGAATCATTATTTAATTTAACCTCTTAATTTAATTTGATGTTAATCATTATTTAATTTAACCACATCATTTAATTTGATTCTAATCATTATTTAATTTAACCTCTTAATTTGATTTGATCTTTATCATTATTTACTTTAACCTAATAATTTAATTTGATCTTAATCATTATTGGATTTACCCTTTTAATTGTACCTTAATCTTTACTTAATTGAACCTCTTAATTTAATTTTAACCTCTTAATGTCATTAATGCCCTCTTGCTTTGCATGCACGATAGGAAGAAAATGGAAGGAGGAAGAAAATAGAAAAAAAAAATAGAAAATAGAAGATAGAAGAAAATAACAGGAAGAAAATGGGAGGAGAGGACGGAAAGTTTGAAGGGGGGAGGAGGGGGAGTGGGGAGTTGGGGCCGAGAGAGCACAGAGACTTTGAAAAGGGGGGGGGGTGGGTGGACGGGAGGAGGAGGGGTAAGACGGGGGGTGAGGGTGGGGGATAAGACGGGGGTTGGTGGTGGGGGCTGAGAGAGGACAGTCATTTTTAGTCCTTTTACTCATTTAGTTATTTTAAGACCCTTTCAACACTTTGGACCCCTTTATACTCTTTAATGCAAATGGCGTCTTCTGTCGTTGAGCCGGCAAGCTGGGATCAACAATTCACATTTATTGCCACATCTAATCCAATATAAATGCTCTTAGCGTGAAGAGGTGCTCCATTTGAAACTGTTTGTTCAATATACAGTCACGTGAAAAAGTAAGTACACCCCATGTAAAGTTTTGACTTTTTCAACATATTTCAACATACAGCTATTTGATCTTCATTTCAACAATATTGATAGATAAAGGTGATATAATATAACAAATATCATGAAACATTTACATTTTGTAGTCCATTGTATAATTTAAATAAACATAAATGCAAATTTTGCATGTGGAAAAAGTAAGTACACCCTTGGCTATAATAGGTGGTATTGCCCCCTTTGGCAGAAACAACCTCAAGTAGACGTTTCTTATAATTGTCTACCAGTCTCTGACATCGACTGGGAGAAATTTTTGCCCAATCCTCCATGCAGAATTCTTTCAGCTGTGCGATGTTTGAGGGGTTTCTTGCATGCACAGCTCGTTTCAAATCCCCCCACAACATCTCGATGGGATTTAGATCCGGGCTTTGACTTGGCCATTCCAGAACCCTCCATTTCTTTCTTTTCAGCCATTCCTTTGTGGATTTACTGGTATGTTTAGGGTCATTGTCATGTTGCAAGGTCCACCTTCGGTTGAGCTTCAACTTTCCGACAGACGGCCTAACATTATCCTCAAGCACCCTCTGGTACAATGAAGAATTCATAGTGGATTCTATGATGGTGAGCTGCCCAGGCCCTCATGCAGCCAAGCTGCCCCAAACCATAATATTTCCACCACCATCCGTTACAGTTGGTATCAGGTTCTTGTTGTCAAATGTTGTCTTTGGTTTTCGCCAAACATGTCTTCTGGTACTGTGGCCACATAGCTCTACCTTTGACTCATCTTTCCAGAGCACATTGTTCCAGAAGTGCTGGTGTTTGCCGAGGTGTTAATTGGCAAACTTTAGTCTTGCCCTGATGTTCTTTCTGGACAGCAAAGGCTTCCTCCTGGCACACCTCCCATGTAGATCAAATTTGTGCAGCCTCTTTCTAATGATAGACTCATGCACTTTGACATCAACAGTGGCAAGAGCTACTTGAGGTCCCGTGATGACATTCTGGGGGTTCTTAGAGACTTCTTTCAGCATCTTGCGGTCTGCTCTCGGGTTGAACTTGCTGGGGTGGCCTGGCCTGAACAAGTTGGCAGTTGTTTGGAATCTTCTCCACTTGTCGATGATCTTCCGGAGAGTCAAATGATTGATTTCAAATTGTCTGGAGATCTTTTTAAATCCCTTCCCAGACTCGTAGGCATCTATAACCTTCTTTCTGAAGGCCTCAGAGAGCTCTTTTGATCTAGGCATGGTGATGCCGCACACTTCAACAACAAAGAGCAAACCAAACGAAATGTCTGAGGTTTAAATAAGACAGGTTCCTCCAAGATCCTCTCTAACGATGTTCTAATCATTTGCACCTGAGCTGGTGCACCTGATTCTAATTTTAGGTATTTGAAGTAGTGATAAATGTTGAAGTAGTAGTTGAAGTAGTGATATAAATGTTGAAGTAGTGATAAATGGTTCCCATGCTCCTTCTCTATGCTCTCACCTCCTCCTTCTCCACCTTTCGACGCAAGGCGTTGACTTCCGGTTCCTCGGGCGAGTGAGGCGCACTTCGAGCTCTCCACGGCATCGAAGTTTGAGTGTTTTCCCATTCTTGTCTTTGTCAAATTTCCACTGGTTATTTTGCTGTGTACGTGTTATTGTGTGTTTCTGGTTGGTGTTGGTTTGTAATTCGTGCAAACTTGTGTGTAGTTAATCGTTTTCTGAGTCGTACCTCGTGCGCGGCCTGGTAACTTGGGGCTTCCCTCCCCCCTTCGGTGTTTTGTCGGTTTGGGTTATTTCCTTCGCTGTATTGCTTGTTTCTTTTATTTTGTTTTCTCCCCCTCACCTCACCTCCTGAGACAAAGAATTATATATTGATTCTTTCTCTCCTCCCGGACACGTTTGTTCGCTCTCCTCCTCGTCTCGGCTTGTGCCCCGCCCCCGGTATCTCGTTTTCTTCCGCCTCTGCTCCTTCCTTCTCAAATCCACGTTCTTGCTTGGAGACTTTTCCCGGATTGTTTTTTTTCATGGTTCTGTTTGGATATTGTTGGAATATGTTTAAACCGCAGCCGTGATGCTGACGCCCCCCCCCCCCCACCCCCCAGAATTTACATGTTTTAAACGTTTCCCAGTGTGTACCCTGGTCAGAATAGGTACACCGTATCCCTGCGTGTCGTAAGAGACGACTAAGAGGGTTGGCGTCAGGAAGGGCATCCGGCCATAAAAACATTGCCTCAAAAAGAGAACCATGACAATCACAAGTACATATGGGCAGGGTGCAGCCCGAAGTGGAGATCGGTTTCTGAGGTTTGGGACATGGAATGTAGGGACAATGACAGGGAGATCAGGAGAAGTGGTGGAAGTATTGGTCAGAAGAAGAGTGGACATATGTTGTGTGCAAGAGACGAGATGGAAGGGAAGTGGTGTGAGAATAGTGAAGGGTAGGCAGGGACAGAAATACAAGTTTGTGTGGCAAGGGTGCCCGGAGGGCGTGAATGGTGTTGGTGTCCTGTTTTCTGAGGAGTTTGTAGACAGTGTGGTGAGTGTGACTAGAGTGAGTGATAGGTTGATGATGGTGAAAATGATGATTGGAAAGCTCTTGGTGAACGTCATCTCGGGATATGCTCCGCAGGTTGGTCGAAGCGATGAAGAGAAGGACAAGTTCTGGTGTGCGATAGAGAAGCTGATGGAAAACGTGAAAGATGAGGAAGTTGTTGTGGTGGGAGGAGACCTAAATGGACATGTGGGAAGGAGTATGGACGGTTTTGAGGGAGTTCATGGGGGTTACGGATATGGTGTGAGAAATGGAGAAGGTGAAAGGATTTTGGAGTTTGCTGATGGAGCTGATTTGTTGATTTGTAATACTCAGTTCCAGAAAGAGGACAATAAGCTTGTTACATACACGTCAGGTGGGTCGACGACAACCGTTGACTACCTGATGGTGCGTAGGCGAGATAGGGGGCACCTCCGGGACACAAAGGTGATCCCGGGGGAGGAGGCTGTTTCACAGCACCACTTGGTTGTCTGCGACATAAGGGTGAAAGGTGCGAGGAGAGCTCGGCGGGTGAAGTACCAACCGAGAATGAAGGTGTGGAGGTTGAAAGAGGTGACAGTAAGGGAGGCATTAAAAGAGAGGCTGAGTAGGGTAGAGGATGATGTGGTTGAGCTTGAAAGTGGTTGGATGTCAATGAAAGCTAGTCTGTTGGGAGCCGTTGGTGAGGTATGTGGATGGACAAAAGGACCACCGAGGCACTCGGAAACATGGTGGTGGGATGTTGAAGTTGGAAAGAGGATTGACGAGAAGAGGAAGAAGTTCAAAGAGTGGCAGAAGGCGAAGGGTACGGGAGCAGAAACAGCAGAGCATGAAAGTTATAAGGCAGCCAGGAAGGCTGCAAAGAAAGAGGTAGCAAAGGCGCAGGAGGCATGTAGGAAAATGTTCGGAGAACGCTTGGATTCGGAAGAGGGTCAGAAAGCAGTATTCAGGATTGCAAAGCACATAGCGAAAGAGAGGTGTGATGTGATGGGGGTGAGTTGCTTGAAGGATGAAGTGGGACAAATCGTTGTCGACCCAGATGGAATTAAAGGAAGATGGAAAAGATATATGGAAATGCTGTTGAATACAGAGAATGAATGGGATGGCAACATAGAGAGTAACCTAGTTTTAGGACCGGCAGAGAAGATAACTGAGAAGGAAGTTGAGGAAGAGATAAAAGCAATGAAGTGTGGAAAAGCGGGAGGGCCGACGGGAGTTGTGGGAGATATGTTGAAGGCAGCAGGAAGTTGGGGTGTGAAGAGAATGACAGAGATCTGTAATCTGGTGGTGAAAGAAGGCCGCATTCCAGTGGATTGGGAACTGAGTACCCACGTCCCTCTATACAAGGGGAAAGGTGACCCTCTGGAGTGTGGCTCGCACCGAGCGATAAAGTTATTGGAGCATGGAATGAAGGTATTGGAAAGGGTGTTGGAAAGGAGGATAAGGAAGAAAGTGAAGATCGACGAAATGCAGTTTGGATTTATGCCAGGAAGAGGAACGACAGATGCGCTTTTCATTGTGAGGCAGTTGCAGGAGAAGTACATGGATAAGAGGAAGAAGTTGTTTTTTGGGTTTGTTGATCTGGAGAAAGCATTCGATAGGGTTCCACGCAAAGTATTGACATGGGCATTGAGGAAGTTAGGAGTGGAGGAATGGTTGATCAGAGTAGTGATGGCAATGTACAAAAGAGCACGCACAGCTGTAAGGACGAAGGACGGGAACAGTGGTGAGTTTGAGGTGAAGGTGGGAGTGCATCAGGGGTCGGTACTAAGTCCACTACTATTTGTAGCTGTGATGGAGGTGCTGGCTCAGAACGTAAAGGAGGGTTTACCGTGGGAGTTGTTGTATGCAGATGATCTGGTGTTGATTGCGGAAAGTATGGATGGACTGAAGGAAAAGATGAACAAGTGGAAGGAATGTATGGAGACAAAAGGTCTGAAGGTGAATATCGGAAAGACAAAGGTGATGGCAAGTGGTAAAGCATGTGGTGAGGTGGAAAGAACTGGGAAGTGGCCGTGTGCTGTGTGCAGGAAGGGTGTCGGAGTGAACTCCATTCAATGTACAATGTGTGCTGAGTGGGTTCATCAAAAATGTAGTGCTCTGAGAGGGTCATTTACCAGTGTGGCAGCTACATTCAAATGTAAGGTGTGCGCAGAGGGAGCTGCAGATGGAGGAAATGTTGAGTTGGATCTTGGAGGCGGCGTGAAGCTGGAAGGTGTGAAAACATTTTGCTACCTCGTAGACATGCTGAATGGAGAAGGTGGATCAGACTCGGCAACGGTTGCTCGAGTGAGATGTGCATGGAAGAAGTTTCGGGAACTGAGTGGCGTGCTGATGAGGAGGAGAGTGTCGCTGAAGCTGAAGGGAAAGGTGCATGCTGCATGTTTGAGAAGTGTTATGATTTATGGGAGCGAGACATGGGTAATGAACGTAGAGCAGCAACGAAGGCTGGAAAGGGTGGAAATGCGAATGGTTCGATGGATGTGCGGAGTATCGTTGAGAGAGAGGAAGACAAATGATGAATTGCGAAAGATGATGGGAATATTGCCTGTGATTGATGCTGTGAAGAGGAACAGGTTGAGATGGTTTGGTCATGTACTGAGGAAGGATGAAAGTGACTGGTTGAGAAGAGTGATGGAAGTTAATGTAGAAGGAAGTAGAGGACGGGGAAGACCGAGAAAGACTTGGCTAAAGATGGTGGAAGAAGAAATGCGGGCAAGGGGGTTAACAAGGAGAGATGCAGAAAATAGGGCAAAATGGAGAAGATTGTCATGGGGACCGCAAGGCTAACCCCCGCTCTAGCAGGGAAAATGGCCTTAAAATGCATGTTGTTGTTGTTGTTTGAAGTAGTGATAAATGTAGGGGTGTACTTACTTTTTCCACATGCAAAATTTGCATTTATGTTTATTTAAATTATACAATGGACTACAAAATGTAAATGTTTCATGATATTTGTTATATTATATTGTGGCGGACACGAAAGCCCACTGGCGTGGTGACATCATTCCACGCACCAAGTGGGCGGCGGCCACGCCCGAGGGGTAGGCGTGGCCTCAGGATATACACTGGGCGCGCAGCCCAGAGCGCGCCAGTGCTACAGTGACCTCTTGTCAATAAAGACACTTTTGTTCAACCGCGTTGTCCGCTTCCTCCTTGGTAGCAAGTCGCGAGCGTAGCACCGTGCTTCATTGGTGACTCCGACGTTTTGGTCAGCCATCACTGACCACCCGAACCCGCCACAGCCATGGCAACCAACGCGGTAGCGATAAAGCTCCCCGAGTTCTGGGAAGCTCAGGCGGAGATCTGGTTCCTGCAGGCCGAAGCCCAGTTCAGGCTTCGACGCATCACGGCGGACGAGACACGCTACTGCCACGTGGTCGCCTCCCTCGGGGCCGGCATGGCCGCCCGCGTCGTGTCGGTCCTGAGGAACCCACCGGCCCATGACAGGTACGAGGCGATCAAGCGTCTCCTCCTCGCCACGTTCGGCCTCACGGTGGACGCACGGGCCGATCACCTCTTGGACCTCCCCGAGCTCGGTGACACATGACCGTCGGTCCGAATGGACCATATGCTGTCGCTCATGGGCGACGAAACCCCGAACGCTCCCTTCCGGGCGTTATTTCGACGCCAGCTACCGGCACGAGTCCGCCTCGCGTTGGCCGGTTCCACGACAACGGAACCCCGTGCGTTCGCGGCCGAGGCTGACATGTTCTACGCGGCTTTGGACACGCAGGCGAGTTTCGGTGCGGCCGTAGCGGCTCCCGAGCCCGAACCTCCTGCGGGTGCCCAATGCCCACCCCTGCTCTGAGGGGCGCCTCGTGGCGGCCGCCACGCCCCGCCCACCACCACCGCGGAAACCGTGGCCTCTGGCTTCGCCGCAAACCTGGTGCCATTTCCACGCTAGGTTCAGCCACGAGGCTCGGCAATGTCGCCCGCCGTGCTCATTCGGCAGGTCGGGAAACCCCCCGGCCGGCCCTCGGTAGTGGCACTGAGCGCCGGCCGATTAAACAGCCTCCTATACATAACGGACACCTTATCCGGGCACCGTTACCTGTGCGACACGGGAGCGCATGTGAGTGTCGTTCCCACCGGTACGTCCGACAAGCAGTCCGTGGGCCGGGGCCCCGCGCTGCTTGCTGCCAACGGTACGCCCATTCGCACGTATGGAAAATGCTGCCTTTCTCTGCGGTTCGGAAGGCAGGTTTTCCGATGGTCGTTCGTCACTGCCGACGTGCCTATGGCACTGCTCGGCGTGGACTTCCTCTGTGCCAATGGCCTGTTGGTCGACGTCAAGCACAGAAGGCTTGTCCAGGCTGAGACGTTCAGCTCGCTCGCTTGCGCGTCGCCCGCCTCGTTGAGCAGCTCACGGAGTGGCTCATCGAGCGGCTCGCCAAGCGGCTTGCTGAGCGGTTCGGTTCCGGCCAGGTTCATCTGCACGCTTCCGGCAGCGGACGAATTCACCCGCCTCCTCGCCTGTTTCCCGGCCCTCACGAGGCCCACCTTCTCGGCGGGGACCATCAAGCACGGGGTGGAACACCACATCCCCACCGCCGGGCCACCGGTCAACGCCCGGGCACGCCGCCTCGAGCCGACGAAGCTCGCGGTAGCTAAAGCGGAGTTTGCTACGCTGGAGCAGCTCGGCATCGTGCAGCGCTCTGAGAGTGCTTGGGCGTCGCCGCTCCACATCGTGCCCAAGCCCGGCGGGGGATGGCGATCGTGCGGGGACTACCGCCGTCTCAACGACGCCACCACCCCCGACCGCTATCCCATCCCCCATATTCAGGACTTTTCCGCCCACTTGGCGAATATGTCCTTCTTCTCAAAGGTGGACCTCATACGCGGTTACCACCAGGTCCCCGTCAGGCCGGAGGACATCCCGAAGACAGCTGTCATCACGCCGTTCGGTCTTTTCGAATTTCTTCGGATGCCCTTCGGTTTGAAGAATGCGGCGCAGGCGTTCCAGCGCCTCATGGACAGCGTCTTGCGCAACTTGGATTTCGTCTACGTCTATCTGGATGACATCCTCGTCGCAAGCGCGTCCCGCGAAGAGCACCTACACCATCTCCGCACGCTCTTCGAATGCCTGGGTCAGCACGGCCTGATCGTGAACCCCGCCAAGTGCCGGTTCGGTGTCGCCGAAATCGACTTTTTGGGGCACCACGTCACCAGGCACGGGGCCATCCCCCGACCGGCCAAGGTGGAGGCGGTGAAGGGGTTTCCGCGCCCCCGCACGATCAGGGGGCTCCAGGAGTTCCTGGGAATGGTAAACTTTTACCATCGGTTCCTGCCCCGCATCGCCCAGCTCCTGCGCCCCCTGCACGAGGCCCTCCGAGGGAAGCCGGGCAAAGGTGACATTACCTGAACCGAGCAGATGGATGCGGCGTTCGTCGGCGCGAAGCTCGCCTTGGCCAACGCCACCATGCTCGCGCACCCGGCGCCCGATACACCGATCGCCCTCACCACCAACGCCTCGGACTACGCGGTGGGCGCGGTGCACGAGCAATGGGTGCGTGGAGCTTGGCAACCGCTGGTGTTCTTCAGCCGGCAGCTACTCCTGCCCTTACGCCGCTATAGTACCTTCGACCGCGAGTTGCTCGGGCTCCACCTGGCGGTCAGGCACTTCCGCCATCTGCTCGAGGGCCGTGCATTCACGGCCTTCGTCGACCACAAGCCACTGGTGTTCGTGATGCTCAAGGTCGCCGAGCCGTGGTCGGCCCGGCAGCAGCGTCACCTCTCGGCCGTGTCCGAATACACGACGGACATCCGGCACGTCGCGGGGAAGGACAACCCGGTGGCGGATTGCCTTTCCCGGTCCGTCGCCCATGCGGTCCACCTCGGCATCGACTATGCCCGGATGGCGGCGGACCAGGCCGCCGACCCCGATGTCCAGGCCTTGCGGACCGCCGTTATGGGCCTCCGCGTCACTGAGGTGCCATTCAACGACGCGGGCACGGCCCTCTGGTGCGACGTCTCCCTCGGGCGGCCTCACCCCATCGTGCCGCGGGCTGGCAGCGCTGGATTTTCGACTCCATCCACGGCCTGTCCCACCCGGGCACGAGGGCCTCCCAGAGGTTGATCGCCGACAAGTTTGTCTGGCATGGCCTCCGGAAGGCCGTCTGCGGCTGGGCCAGGACGTGCCTTGCGTGCCAGCGCGCGAAGGTGCACCCACACACCCAGGCCCCGTTTGCGGTGCCGGAACGTCGGTTTGACCACGTTCACGTGGACCTGGTGGGACCTCTGCCCCCCTCGCGGGGTTTCACCCACGTCCTGACCATGATGGACCGCACCACCCGGTGGCCGGAGGCCGTGCCTTTGGCGTCAACGACGGCGGCGGACGTCGCGCAGGCGTTCATCGCCACCTGGGTCGCCCGGTTCGGCACCCCCTCGGACATCTCGTCCGACCGCGGCCCCCAGTTCACCTCGGAGCTCTGGGGGGCGGTCGCGCGGGGGCTCGGGGTCCAGCTGCACCGCACCACGGCCTACCACCCCCAGGCTAACGGCCTGTGCGAGCGGTTCCACCGCTCGTTGAAGGCCGCGCTCCGGGCCACCCTCCGCGATGGCGGCTGGGTAGACAGGCTCCCCTGGGTCCTGCTGGGCCTCCGGACGGCGCCCAAGGAGGACCTGCGTGCATCCACGGCGGAGTTGGTCTTTGGACAACCGCTGCGGGTGCCGGGCGAGTTCCTCCCCGACCCCACGGCACCTTGGTCCGCGGCGCAGGAGCGCTCCGTGCTGCAGGAGACCGCCCGGAGGTTCGCCCCAGTGCAGACAGCGCACCATAGGCACCCACCCACGCACGTCGCCCCAGAGCTTCGCACCGCGGAGTATGTCTTCGTCTGGCACGACGCCCACCGGACACCACTGCGGCCCCCGTACGATGGGCCTTTCCGCGTGCTGGAGACCGGGGTGAAATACTTCACCTTGAACATCGGAGGTACTCCCGACCGCGTCTCGGTGGATCGACTCAAGCCGGCCCACCTCGACGTGGACCACCCACCGCCGGTGGCTCGGCCACCGCGTCGGGGCCGCCCCCCGGCGGGCGGACCCCGGCACCGCCGGCATGCCGCCCCCCGGTCCGGCACCCATCCCGGGTACAGCCGGGGGCATCCCAGCTGGCATCCCTGCACCCCGGACGCCGCCGGTCGCCAGAGGGCGCTTCGGCCGGGTCATCCATTTTCCCCGCAAACTGGCCCTCCAGGTGCGCGGGAATTCTGGGGGGGGGGGGGGGCGCGTGTGGCGGACACGAAAGCCCACTGGCGTGGTGACATCATTCCGCGCACCAAGTGGGTGGCGGCCACGCCCGAGGGGTAGGCGTGGCCTCAGGATATACACTGGGCGCGCAGCCCGGAGCGCGCCAGTGCTACAGTGACCTCTTGTCAATAAAGACACTTTTGTTTAACCGCGTTGTCCACTTCCTCCTTGGTAGCAAGTCGTGCGCGTAGCACCGCGCTTCAATATCACCTTTATCTATCAATATTGTTGGAATGAAGATCAAATAACTGTATGTTGAAATATGTTGAAAAAGTCAAAACTTTACATGGGGTGTACTTACTTTTTCACGTGACTGTATGTTGCTTTTTGATGCCCAGGTCCATAATTATAATTTGTATTGTTGTCAAAGCCAGTGACCAATTGCAAATTCAAAGTAGAATGAGGTACCCAACCTACATTCTTTTATGAAAAAACTTTTTTTTGCTGCCATTTGTGCGTAAAATGCAAACGATGGCAGAGAGGCTTTGCTGCCGTGCCCCTACACTCTACCATGGACACCTCGGGTGGGCTCCAGGCTCTGCTCATTAAGGGACAGAGGCCATCTCGATTTTAATTCGTACAGGTTGACATGTCTTCTATGTTTAGCTTTGTTTATGTGCTCGTGTGTTTCTTGGAACCAACTTAAAGCGAATTCTGAAAATGACCACGAGGTGGCACAGCTGGCCTGTGTTGGCATTGCTTTGCCGCCAAAATGAGTGATCGACACCGAACATTAATCGATGCGCTATAAAACGGATGCAATAATTCGATTTTTCATACCACCACGATCTAATAAACATAGAAATTGACCTTTTATTTATTTTATGTACTTTTTCACAAAAGCCAGACTGCATGCAATTTTTTTAGGAATAAATTAGCTCTGAAGGAGCTGGGGCTCCCACGTCGATCGGAAGAATGGACGCGACAAAAAGCTGGAATTCATCCGAGTTGCTTTAATCAAACCAAACACTCAGGCACTCTGAAAAGCCCGTTTATCGGGCAGCAATATATATACATATTATCCCGGAGCGTTTGCCCAGCAAAGGCGAGAGGGGGCGTGGCCCAGCGTCCTGGCTGCGGCCTGGCAAGTTGAGCGCGAGCCTGCCCGGGCATGCCCGGGCATGCCCGGGCGTCCCGACCGAGGCCTGGCAAGTTGAGCGCGGGCCTGCCCGGGCGTCCTGGACGAGCCCGGCATGGTGATCGCTCCGCGTCCTTGATAGGTGCAAGGCGATTGTGAAAACCCAGCGGTAGCCGCTACACACGTCCCCCCAGAATCGACTTGCACCGGCAGGGTCAATTTGAGGGGGGTCCTGATGACCCGGCCGAAGCGACCCCTGGTGGGTCGTGGGAGGGGGTCCGGTGTGGTGGTGGGCGGTCGAGTGGGGGGCACCGTGGATGGGGGGCGGCTTCGCCGCGGCGGAAGGGCCACCCGTGATGGGTGGTCGACGTCCACGTGCGCCGGCTTGAGGCGGTCCACCGCAATCCGGTCCGACCTGCCGCCGATGTCGATGACGAACGACTTGTCGTCCCGTCGCAGCACCCGGAAGGGCCCGTCGTACGGCGGCCGGAGTGGCCCCCGATGTGCGTCGTGACACACAAAAACATACTCCGCTGTGCGAAGTGCTGGGGGGACGTAGGACTGGGGGTCACCGTGGTGGGATGTTGGCACGGGGGCAAACCGTCGGGCGGCATCCTGGAGGTCCGAGCGCTGGTGAGCTGCGGACCAGGGACTGGTAGCGTCGGGCACGAATTCGCCCGGGACGCATAGCGCCTGGCCATAGACAAGCTCGGCGGTGGATGCCTGGAGGTCCTCCTTGGGGGCCGTGCGGAGGCCCAAAAGGACCCACGGCAGCCGGTCGGCCCAACCGCCGTCTTGAAGGCCGGCCATGAGCGCGGCCTTCATGGAGCAGTGGAATCGCTCGCACAACCCGTTTGCTTGGGGGTGGTAGGCCGTAGTACGGTGGAGCTTGACCCCCAGGTTGCGGGCGACCGCGCCCCACAGCTCGGAGGTGAACTGTGGTCCGCGGTCTGACGAGATGTCCGCCGGTGCGCCGAAGCGGGCGACCCAGGTGGCGATGAAAGCCTGCGCCATGTCGGCGGTGGTGGTGGAGACGAGGGGAACGGCCTCCGGCCACCTGGTGGTCCTGTCCACCATGGTGAGCAGGTGTGTGAACCCCCGTGACGGGGGGAGGGGGCCCACCAGATCCACGTTGACGTGGTCGAAACGTCGTTCGGGCACGGTGAAAGGTGCCAGCGGGGCCTGGGTGTGTCGGTGGACCTTGGCCCGTTGGCAGGCCGTGCAGGTGCTGGTCCAATCGCGGACGTCCCGACGAAGGCCATGCCAGACGAATCACGCCGACACCAGCTTCTGGGAAGCTTTCCGGCCCGGGTGGGAAAGGCCGTGGTGGGAGGCGAAGATGCGGCGTTGCCAGGTGACGGGCACGATGGGGCGAGGCTGGCCTTGGGAGACGTCACAGAGCAGGACAGTGTCCGCGAAGGGGATGTCGGCCAGGCGGAGGCCCGTGTCCGCCGCCCGGAGGGCTTGCACCGTGGTGTCGGTGGTTTGGTCCGCCGCCATAAGCGCAAAGTCCACGCTCAGGTGGACCGCGTTCGCGCTGGCCCGGGAAAGACAGTCGGCCACGGCGTTGTTTTTGCCGGCGACGTGCCGGATGTCAATGGTAAACTCCGACACGGCGGAGAGGTGGCGCTGTTGGCGGGCCGACCACGGCTCCGTGACCTTAGCCATGGCGTAAACCAACGGCTTGTGGTCAACGAACGCCGTGAAAGGTCGGCCCTCCAGGAGGTGGCGGAAATGGCGGACGGCCAGGTGTAGACCGAGGAGCTCCCGGTCAAACGTGCTGTATTTGAGCTCGTTCGGCCGGAGCTGCCGGCTGAAAAAAGCGAGTGGCTGCCAAACCCCGTTCACCCATTGCTCATGTACGGCGCCCACCGCGTAGTCGGAGGCATCCGTGGTGAGGGCGATGGGAGCGTTGAGCACCGGGTGAGCGAGCAGTGTTGCGTCGGCGAGGGCCCGCTTTGAGCTTTGGAAGGCCGCATCCATTGCTGCGGACCAGGCGATGTCGTGCTTGCCCGGCTTGCCCCGGAGGGCTTCGTAGAGGGGCAGCATGAGTTGAGCAGCGCGGGGCACGAAGCGGTGATAAAAATTCACCATTCCCAGGAATTCCTGCAGGGCCTTTATGGTGCGGGGACACGGGAACGTGGTGATGGCCTCGACCTTGGTTGGCAGCGGCACGGCCCTGTTCTTGGTGATGTGGTGGCCCAAAAAATCAACGGCCGTCGTGCCGAAGTGGCATTTGGCTGGGTTGACGATGAGGCCGTGCTCGCTGAGGTGCCCGAACAGTGTTCGGAGGTGGAGGAGGTGCTCGGCCCGGGACGTGCTGGCGACAAGGATGTCGTCCAGGTAAACGAAAAGGAACGGCAGGTCACGCAGCACGCCGTCCATCAAGCGCTGGAACGCCTGAGCCGCGTTCTTGAGACCAAACGGCATCCGCAAGAATTCGAATAAGCCGAACGGCGTGATGACTGCCATTTTAGGGACGTCGGCCGCCCTGACAGGTACCTGGTTATATCCCCGTATGAGATCAATTTTCGAAAAAATGACCCGTCCCGCCAGACGGGCGGAGAAGTCTTGGATATGCGGGATCGGGTACCGGTCGGTGGTGGTAGCGTCATTGAGACGGCGGTAGTCGACACACCGGCGCCATCCACCCCCCGGCTTTGGCACGATGTGCAGTGGCGAGGCCCACGCACTATCGGAGCGCCGCACGATGCCGAGGTGCTCCAACGCGTCGAATTCGGCCTTCGCCACGGCGAGCTTGGCTGGGTCGAGGCGGCGGGCCCTGGCGTAGACCGGCGGGCCCGTGGTTGGTATGTGGTGCTCGATCCCATGCCGTACTGCGACGGCCGAAAACGTCGGCCGCGTGAGGGCCGGGAACTCCGTGAGCAGGCGAGCAAACTCGTTCGCCGCCGGGACGGCGCATGCCAGCTCGGTCGGCACGGAGCTGCTCAATGTGCATACCAGGGAGCTGAAGGTTTCGGCGTTGATTAAACGACGCCGTTGGACGTCCACCAGCAGTCCGTGTGCGCAGAGGAAGTCGGCGCCTAGCAGAGCCATGGGCACGTTTGCGGTTACAAACGTCCAAGCAAAGCGTTGGCCGCCGAAGCAGAGGGTGACGTTGCGCAGGCCGAAGGTGCGGATGGTCGATCCGTTGGCCGCAACCAAGGAGGGGCCGCAAACCGCGGATTGCCTGTCCTGGTCAGAGGCGGGTATGACGCTCAGTTGGGCGCCGGTGTCGCACAGGAAGCGCCGTCCGGACGCTTTATCCGTGATGAACAGTAAGTTGCCCGTGTGGCCGGCGGTCATGGCTGGTAATGAACGCCGGCCCGGCCGTTTCCCGGCCTGCCGAAGGTGCACAGGGGTCGGCATGTCCGGGCCTTCTGTCCGAACCTGGCATGATTGTAACACCACGCTTGGTCAGGTGGAGGCCCCGGTCGTCGTGCTGGAGGTGGTCGGCTCGGTGTAGCGGCCGCCAATTGCGTCGGCAGTTCGGTCGTCGACCGTGCCGGGTGCTCGGGCGCCATGGGTGTTGCGTCGGACAGCGGTGGGTCCCATGTCGCCGCTGCGATGCGCTGTCCTGCGGCGGAGATCTTGTCGGCTTCTCTGGCAAGGGCCCGGGGATCTGTGATCGTCGTGCTTGCCAGGGCGAGGCGTACCGGGTTAGGCAGCTGACGGAGGAACAGCTCCCGGAACAGGAATGCCGGAGAGTGCTCGCCGAGCAGTGAAAGCATGTAGTCCATTCGCTCGGAAGGGCGCGTGTCGCCGAGCTCGGGCAGGTCGAGCAGGCGCCGTGCGCGCTCCGCCGATGGGAGGGCGAAAGCGTCGAGGAGAAGCTTCTTAATCGCGCCGTATTTGTCAGCGGCTGGCGGGCTCTCGAGGAGGCTCAGGGCGCAGGCCGCGGTGGCCGAACCGAGCGCTGCTACCACATGGTGGAAGCGGATGTCGTCGGCCGTGATGCCTCGCAGGGCGAACAGGGAATCCGCCTGTGCGAACCAAACCGCCGCATGAGCCTCCCAGAAGGTAGGCAGTTTAAGGGCGACTGCCGTGTCCATGTCGGTAGGTCACCAATGAAGGAGCTGGGGCTCCCACGTCGATCGGAAGAATGGACGCGACAAAAAGCTGGAATTCATCCGAGTTGCTTTAATCAAACCAAACACTCAGGCACTCTGAAAAGCCCGTTTATCGGGCAGCAATATATATACATATTATCCCGGAGCGTTTGCCCAGCAAAGGCGAGAGGGGGCGTGGCCCAGCGTCCTGGCTGCGGCCTGGCAAGTTGAGGGCGAGCCTGCCCGGGCGTCCTGGACGAGCCCGGCATGGTGATTGCTCCACGTCCTTGATAGGTGCAAGGCGATTGTGAAAACCCAGCGGTAGCCGCTACAGCTCGTTAATTCACCAGACTTGGTGGCAAATAGTTACAGTGTCCGCTCTGAGTCCGAGGGGTCTTCGGTTTGAACCACTGCTGACTCACACCAAAGATTTTAAAATGGTTCGGGATTATTTCCCTTGCTTGACGCTCTATATTAAAAAAAAAATTAACATATCGAAAAACAACCATATGTTGACAACAATTGCACAAGCTTTGATGGATTCGATGACCGCCTGCGTAGTAATGCTGCTGATTTACATCCTGTGTAATTTATTGATTGGCCAAGCTGGTGAAGTTCAAAGAAAATTCGTTGTTGTTATTACCTCCTTCCACCGCAGGTAGGCAGAGATTATGTTCTCACCTCTGTCTGTTTGTCTGTTTGTTTGTCTGTGAACAGACTATCTCAAAAGGTTGCGGACGAATTCGAACTAAACTTGGTGGAAAGGTTGGGTATGTTACAACTTACAAGGACAATTCGGTTCGATCTTGGTGAGGATCCGGATTCGGATCAAGGATTTTTAAAGTGATTCTTCACCATTGAGTGAGGGGTCCAAAGCCGAAATATTTAGCACGATATCTCAAAAGGTTATGGAAGGATTTGGCCGAAACGTGGTGGACAGGTTGGGTGTGTGACAAGGACGAATCGATTCGACTTTGGTGAAGATCCGAATCTGGATCCGGATATGAGAATTTAAATTATTTTAAAGTGATTCTTCACCATTGAGTGATATGGTAGGGCCAAAAACGATATGTAGCATGATATTTCAAAAAGTTGTGGATGACTTTTGACATGAGTTGGAAAAGTGACAAGAACAAGCTGATTAGATTTTGATACAGGTCCGAATCCAGATCCGGACTTTCAGTGGATAAAAAACGTAAATTGTTGAGCCTCGCATAGGTATGTGCTCTACCGAGTATCCTTCTAGTTTAAATCCTGTTCTTTTTTTTCTTTTCTTTTTTTTTGAATACAAGATCGAGGCTCGTGTAAGAGGTAACATGATTCACAAAAAAACAAACGGACACATATAACATATAATAAACGGAGCGGGAGACAAGATGGGGAGAGAAAGGGAAGCACACAAGTACAACATTAGACAACAGGGACATCGGGAGATCTGTGGGAGGGAGAGGGCTTGGGGGGAGGAGACTTGGGAAGGGGTGGGGGGGGGGGGGAGGTGAGTGGGAAAGGTATAAAACATGGACACTGCTCGGGCTTCCAGGAAAGAAGTTGGTATTTCAAAAAAGTGGATCTGGGGTGAATTAACGGGGGTAGAAATGATCAAGATTTTGGATGGGGGAAGATAAGAGATGGTGGTGAACAGCTGTTTTAAAGGCCTGGAGGGAGGAGTGGGATTGAAGGGAGCGGGGGAGTTTGTTCCAGAGGTGGGACAAAAGGGGAATGAAAAAGTGAAGGTGAGCAGAGAGTCTAGATTTTGGCAGTTTAACCAGAAGAGGGTTGCTGGCAGATCTTGTGCGACCTGAAGGAATATTATGGGGACAAAGCACAGAGAGAACTGGGTGAGCAAAGCCGGAGACGAGTCGGCATAAGACAGAAAGACCACCAACCTGCCTGCGGTGAGTGAGTGAAAGGCCCTCGGAGTTAGCTTCATCGCGGGAGTTCCAATGATTCTGAACGCTTTGGTTTCAACAGCGTGAAGACGAGCTAGGTGTGAGGCAGGAGCACCGACCCAGAGGGGAGAGCAGTATTCCATTGAGCTCCGGATGAAAGCCTTGTATGTGGTGAGGAGCTCAGGTGTGCCAAGGAAGGATTTCGCACGACGGAGGATGCCCAGTCGGCGACTGGCTTTGGAGGCCAGATTTGAAATGTGGTTTTCCCAGGAAAGATCATGTTCGATAGTGAGAACCAAAAGCTTGAGTGACAGAACTTCTTGGAGAGGATTGTTGAGAAAGTGGATGGGAGGGTTTTCCAGTCGGTCCTTTCGGAGAGACAAAGTGAGAGTGTGCGATTTGTCAGGATTGAAAGACATGTTCCACTTGTTTCACCAGTCTGTGATTTTGTCCAGGTCTGCAGAGAGTGAGGAGGCTGCAGACTGCCGATCTGAGGGATGAGGTATGGAGCGAAAGAGAGTAGAGTCATCAGCAAAGAGATAGAGAGGATTTTCAAGAGAGTCGGAGAGATCATTGATGAAGACCAGAAAAAGCACAGGGCCCAGAACACTGCCTTGGGGAACTCCAGCCTGAACAGGAAGGAGAGATGAGAGAAATGTTCACAACATTATTGTTTATTGCTACTTATTTTTCATTTTGTCTATTCATTGCAAATAAACAGCAATGAACCTCAAGATGTGATGTCGGAATTGTTTGTCTTTGGCTTCATTCCTTAGTTGAGCTGGATCCAACTTAAACGAGAAAGGCACTCGGTAGTGTGCACACCTCCACCAGGCTGAACAGTTTATGTTTTGTATTCCACTGTTAGATCGGTTCTGGATTCGGACCTGAACCAAAATCGAATCGGCTTGTTGTTGTCACTTACCCAACCAACTCATCCAACAAGTTCTGTCAAAATCCGTCCACAACTTTTTGAAATATCATGTTATACTGTGTATTGTTTTTGGCCCTATAACTCAATGGTAAAAAATCACTTCAAAAGATTCTCGTATCCACATCTGGATCTTCACCCAAACTATCGATGTCAAAGTCAATAATCATTCTGGTACAGTCTGGTGAAACCCCGATTGTCTTGTCTGCAAACAGCACATCAAAGATCACCTTAATATGGTTTTCAAGAGTGCACCATTGGCCAAGTACTCTGGGCCTGATACTTGAGAGATGGGATGTTGATACTTCCCTTGAATCTCTGAAAGTGATGTGGATAATATATCAATCTGAAAATACATGTTCGGTAAATATAAATGACACTGAAACATGAGATTTAAAGTGAGCTGAAAGGAAACATGGAAGAAAGTCAAATGGCACTCGGTCGAGCACACATACAGTCACGTGAAAAAGTAAGTCCACCCCATGTAAAGTTTTGACTTTTTCAACATATTTCAACATACAGCTATTTGATCTTCATTTCAACAATATTGATATGGAAAGGTGATATAATACAACAAATATCATGAAACATTTACATTTTGTAGTCCATTCTATAATTTAAATAAACATAAATGCAAATTTCGCATGTGGAAAAAGTAAGTACACCCCGACATTTATCACTACTTCAAATACCTAAAATTAGAATCAGGTGCACCAGCTCAGGTGCAAATCATTAGACCATCGTCAGAGAGGATCTTGGAGGAACCTGTCTTATTTAAACCTCAGACATTTAGTTTGGTTTGCTCTTTGTTGTTGAAGTGTGTGGCATCACCATGCCTAGATCAAAAGTGCTCTCTGAGGCCTTCAGAAAGAAGGTTATAGATGCCTACGAGTCTGGGAAGGGATGTAAAAAGATCTCCAAACAATTTCAAATCAATCATTCGACTGTCCGGAAGATCATCTACAAGTGCAGAAGATTCCAAACAACTGCCAACTTGTTCAGGCCATGCCGCCCCAGCAAGTTCAGCCCGAGAGCAGACCGCAAGATGCTGAAAGAAGTCTCTAAGAACCCCAGAATGTCATCACGGGACCTACAGGTAGCTCTTGCCACTGTTGATGTCAAAGTGCACGAGTCTACCATTAGAAAGAGGTTGCACAAATTTGATCTACTTGGGAGGTGTGCCAGGAGGAAACCTTTGCTGTCCAGAAAGAACATCAGGGCAAGACTAAAGTTTGCCAATGAAAACCTAGGCAAAGACCAGCACTTCTGGAACAATGTGCTCTGGACAGATGAGTCAAAGGTAGAGCTATTTGGCCACAGTACCAGAAGACATGTTTGGTGAAAACCAAAGACAGCATTTGACCACAAGTACCTGATACCAACTATAAAGCATGGTGGTGGAAATATTATGGTTTGGGCCAGCTTTGCTGCATCAGGGCCTGGGCAGCTCACCATCATAGAATCCACTATGAATTCTTCATTGTACCAGAGGGTGCTTGAGGATAACGTGAGGCCATCTGTCGGAGAGTTGAAGCTCAACCGAAGGTGGACCTTGCAACATGACAATGACCCTAAACATACCAGTAAATCCACCAAGGAATAGCTGAAAATAAAGAAATGGAGGGTTCTGGAATGGCCAAGTCAAAGCCCGGGTCGAAATCCCATCGAGATGTTGTGGGGGGATTTGAAACGAGCTGTGCATGCAAGAAATCTCTCAAGCATCGCACAGCTGAAAGAATTCTGCATGGAGGAGTGGGCAAAAATTTCTCCCAGTCGATGTCAGAGACTGTTAGACAGTTATAAGAAACGCCTACTTGAGGTTGTTTCTGCCAAAGGGGGCAATACCACCTATTAGAGCCAAGGGTGTACTTACTTTTTCCACATACGAAATTTTCATTTATGTTTATTTAAATTATATAATGGACTGCAAAATATAAATGTTTCATGATATTTGTTATATTATATCACCTTTATCTGTCAATATTGTTGAAATGAAGACCAAATAGCTGTATGTTGAAATATGTTGAAAAAGTCAAAACTTTACATGGGGTGTACTTACTTTTTCACGTGACTATACCTCCGCCAGGTTAAACGGTTTTCCTTTTGTATCCCACTGTTAGACCTGTTCTGGATTTAGACCTGAACCAAAATCGAATCGGCTTGTTCTGGTCACCTAACCAACTCATCCACCAAGTTTTGTCAAAATCCGTCGACCATCTTTTTGGACCCTATCTATCAATGGTGAAGAATCACCTAAAAGAAAACCTCTCATATCCGGATCCAGATTTTAAACAAAGTCTAAACCATTTGTTCTTGACACACACCCAACGTGTCCACCAAGTTTTGTTTGAATCCATCCATTACATTTTGAGATATCCTGCTTACAAACAAACGAACGAACAAACAATACTTGCACTTGAATAGCACAATACTTGCAAAATCCAAATAGACAGTAGTTGCCGTGGAAACAGCGTTTTGGTAATTTGGAAATTTTGAGTATCAAATGTTTTAGAGTGTCTTTAGAAAGTATTCACATCCTTTGGCTTTTTCCACATTTTACTGCATTACAGCCTGAGTTTAAAATGGATTAAATTTCGATTTTTTTTGTCACTGATCTACAAATAATACCTCATAATGTCAGTGGAAATTCTTTTTTTGGAAACTTTCATAAGATACTTAAAAAAGAAATACAGAAATATCTAATTTACATAAGTTTTTAACCCCCTGAGTTAATACTTCGTAGAAGTGCCTTTGGGAGCAATTGCAGCTTCGAGTCTTCTTGGGTATGTCTGTGTCTGCTTTGCACATCTGGATTTGTGGAGTTTCTCCCATTCTTCCATATAGATTTGCTCAAGCTCTGTCAAGTTGTATGGAGAGCGGCTGTGAGCAGCAAACTTGATTCTCAATGGGATTCAAGTCTGGGCTTTGGCTCGGACACTCAAGGACTTTCACATTCTTGCTCTGGAGTCATTCCAGTGTTTCTTTGGCTGTATTATTGAGGTCATTGTCCTGTTGGAACATTAATCTTCACCAAAGTCTAAGGTCTTTTGCACTCTGAAGCAGGTTTTCCTCTTGGATTTGTCTGTATTTGGCTCTATATATCGTTCTCTCTATCTTTCCAAGTCTCCCAGTCCCTACTGCTGAAAAGCATCCCCATAACATGATGTTGCCACCACCATGCCTCACGGTAGAGATGGTCTTAGATGGCTGAGCTTGGTTTCCGCCACAAATAGTGCTTTACATTCAGGCCAAACAGTTTAATTTTTTTCTCATTAGACCACAAATTATTTTGCCTCATGCTCTGAGTCTTTCATGAGCCTTTTTGCAAACCCCAGGAGTGCTGTCATGTGCCTTTTCTCATGAGTGGAATCTGTCTGGCATCTGTCTGGCAACTGTCTGGCAACTCTCCCTTTAAGGCTATATTTGTGAAATGATGCAGAGACTGTTGTCCTTCTGGCAGTTTCTCATGTCTCAGCCAAATAAATCTGTAGGTCTGTCAGAGTATTCATTGGGTTCATGGTCACCTCCTTGACCTAGGTCCTTCTTGCTCGGTTGCTCAGTTTGGTCAGACGGCCAGCTCTAGGAAGAGTCTGGGTTGTTCCATATTCTTTCCATTTCCTAATGATGGAGCTCCCTGTGCTCTTGGGAACTTTCAACATTCTAGAAATTGTTTTATACCCTTCCCCAGATCTTTACCTCCTCACAATTCTATCTCATTTCAACAGACAGTTTATTGGACTTCATGGTAGAGTTTCCGCTCTGCCATGCAATGTCAACTGTGGGAACTTGTATAGAAAGGTGTGTTTCTTTCCAAATCATGTCCAATCAATTGAATTGGCCACAGGTTTACTCCAATCAAGTTGTAGAAATATCTGTAGGGTGATCAATTTAATTTGGATGCACCCGAACTCAATTTGGAGTGTCATACTAAAGGGGTTGAATACTTATTGACTCAAGACATTTTAGCTTTTCTTTCTTAACTATTTTGTAAAAATTTCTAAAAATAAAAAAATCCACTTTCACATTATGGGGGTATTATGTGTAGATCAGTGACAAAAAAATGTCGATTTCATCCATTTTAAATTCAAGCTGTAACACAACAAAATATGAAAAAAGTCAAAGGGTGGGAATACTTTGTGTCGGCACTGCACATGATAGAATGTTGTGCATTTTTTTTTGGTATACAAGATCGAGGCTCGTGAAAGAGCTAACATTAATCACATAAAAAACGGACACATAAAACATATAATACGTGGAGCGGTAGACAATATGGGGAGAGAGGGGGAAACACACAATCACAACATTTGAGCGCAGGGACATCGGGAGATCTGTGGGAGAGAGAGGGCTTGAGGGGAGGCGGTGTGGTAAAGGGGGGGGGGGGGGGTGATGAGGTATAAAACACATGGACACTGCAAGGACTTCCAGGAAAGAAGTTGGTATTTCAAAAAAGTGGGCAATTGTGCATTGCAAATTTGGTTGATACATTTTCTTATTACCATGCAGTGCCAGGCCAGATTTTATACACATATACTGAAACTACGTACAAATAATCTGTGTAAGTTTCAATCTGATATCTTGAAAAATTCCTGAAGTTTGGCAAAAAATAAAATCACAAAAATATCCATTTTTATTAAAATGGGGTGAAATTGATGTCATGGACACCCTTTCTCTTTAACATGTGGGACTTTTCCCTTTGCCACATGGGACTTTTCCCCTTTCCACACAAGGCTTTTCTCTTTTCCACGTGGGCCTTTTCTCTTTTCCAAATGGGACGTTTCTCTTTGTCACATGGGACTTTTCTCTTTGGCATGGTGGACTTTTCTCTTTGGCATGGTGGACTTTTCTCTTTGGCATGGTGGACTTTTCTCTTTGGCATGGTGGACTTTTCTCTTTGGCATGGTGGACTTTTCTCTTTTCCACGTGGGACTTTTATCTGCCACGTGGGACTTTTTGCTAAAGTTTCTCTTCGCCAAAGTATGATTAAAAGGCATATTTGTCTTCCTATTCATGTTCATATTTGTTTTCAAAATGTCGCATTCAATTTAAATTAGGTGTTCCTCAATCATAAACTGACGATCATGAATGAATAAGATGGACAGACCGACAGACAGACAGACAGATGAAAAATCACTCATAGAGCGACCTTTGGCAAAACAGAGCAAAGTAGAATGGCACTCAGTGGAGCATCCTTTTGACCTCAAAAATAATTTGTGGTAGAATTCAGTGACCTGATATGCAAATCGTCTTCAAAGTTAAAGTTAATCGGATGAAAATTGACAATTTTAGAAATTTGGCCTATTTTGACCTTTTAGTCTATGTTGACCTCAAAAATAGTTGGTGGTTGGTTTCAGTAAGCTGATATGCAAATTCTATTCAGATTTCAAGTCAATCGGATGAAAATTGAGGATTTTAGAAATTCGAAAAAAGTGGTTGACCTTTGGTCTATGTTGAACTTTTTGCCTATGCTTATCTCAAAAATAGTTGGTGGTTGAATTCAGTTAGCTGTTATGTAAATCCCATTCAAATTTCAAGAGAATCGGATGAAAATCGAGGATTTTAGAAATTTGAAATTGTTATTGACCTTTGGCCTATGTTGACGTTATGACCTTTGTTGATCTCAAAAATAGTTGGTGGTTGAATTGAGTTAGCTGATATGAAAATCCTATTCAAATTTCAAATAAATCGGATGAAAATTGAGGATTTTAGAAATTTGAAATTGTTGTTGACCTTTGGCCTATGTTGCTGTTTTGGCCTATGGTGATCTCAAAAACAGTTGGTGGTTAAATTCAATTTCCTGATATGTAAATCCCATTTAAATTTCAAGTGAATCGGATAAACATTGAGGATTTTAGAAATTTGCAATTGTTGTTGACCTTTGGCCTTTGTTAACCCTTTGGCCTATGCTGATCTCAAAAATAGTTGGTGTTTGAATTGAGTTAGCTGATATGTAAATCCCATTCAAAGTCCAAGTCAATTGGATGAAAATTGAGGATTTTAGGAATTTGCAATTGTTGTTGACCAGTTGGTGGTTAAATTTGGCCTATGTTGGCCTATAAGACCTTTGGCCTATGTTGACGTTTTGGCCAAAGCTGATCTCAAAAGTAGTTGTTGGTTGAATTCAGTTAGCCGATATGTAAATCCTATTCAAATTTCCAGTTAATCGGATTAAAATTGAGGATTTTAGAAATTTGAAAAAAGTGGTGGACCTTTGGCCTATGTTGACCTTTTGACCTCAAAAATATATAGGATTTTGTCGAACCACGAACTATACCATTTGGTGAAGTTTCGTGAAGATCGGTTTAAAATTGTGACCTGTACGCAAGTATAAGTGAGCGGACAGACAAACACACACATACAAACCGGAGTGATCAACATACTTGCAAATTTTTTTATTTTTTTTTGCCAAGTAGCAAACAGACATGAAGCAATTGCTTAACCCCATTTTTCGCTTTGCGTGCATGAGGTAAGAAGTTCCTACTGCTATTTGATTGGAGGATTTCCATGTGGGGGTGCTTACAAAAGAAGCTTGTTGTACTTTGTAGTTCCTTGCAATACATGGATGTTGGTGGGTAGTTATCTATCCGTTTAATCAGAGGGAACACCTTAGTGCAATGTCTCATCATGTATTCTGGGTGGCATAAAGGGAATGAGGAGGCCACCAGTGGGATTTACAGACTGTGCTGTTCTGCTCCTGAAATGTACTGTGTGTGCTTCTGCATTATCTCTCCTCAAAAGCCTTTGTTATGAATCTGCTTTGGGGCTTGAGCTTTGAGTTTTTATTCCTCTTTGTGTTCAGCACGTTAATGTATTGAGCTGTCATGGGTTCAGAGACGGGTACCATGCTCGTTTGTTTATAAAGTCTATTCTTGTCTGTAAACTCCGAGATCTTAGTGAGTTTTGCATAAAATTTTCAATCAATATGAAATGTCTTAAATATGTAGCAAGTCCAGCTCTGAAGCTTTTGGAGGATGAATGTGATTTTAGCCTTTTCTGTGCAGTTTCCAGTTTATGTCACATACATTTATTTCCCAGTGGTGGGTCATTTTGTTGATGACATTGGGAATATAAGCCAACTACAAACTCAATCTCTATCAATGTCCTTGTCTCTATCTAAGTCTCTATTTCTCTACATATCTTCGTCTCTATATACAGTTCCCTCCATAAGTATTGGAACAATGAAGTCAAGTTTGTTATTATTGCTCTTTACTCAAGAAATTTAGATTTGAGATCAAAATATGAATATGAGACAAGAGTACGGAAGGTCAGATTTTATTTCTTGGTATTTCTATTTATATATGTTTAACCATTGTAGAACAAGAAGCACTTTTTATGTTCAGTCTCCCCATTTTAGGTAAGTACAAGTATTGGAACAGATTAACATAATGTAAATTAAAGTAGTACCGGTATATAATAGTTATTATTTGGTTACATATCCCTTGCATGCAATAACTGCATCGAGCCCATGACCCATCGACATCACCAAACTATTGGTATCTTCCTTTGAGATGCTTTGTCAAGTCTTTATTGCAGCCATTTTCAGTTGTTGTTTGTTTTGGGGGTTTCTGACTTTCGTCTCCTCTTCAGCAAGTGAAATACATGCTCCATTGGATTTAAATCAGGAGATTCACTTGACAAGTCTAAAACCTTCCACTTTTTCCCCTGATGAATTCCTTGGATGCGTTGTCAGTTTGTTTTGGGTCATTGTCTTGCTGCAGGTGAAATGCTGCCCAATGAGTTTGGAGGCATTTTCTTGTACATGGGCAGACAAAATGTTTCTGTACACTTCGGAATTCATTCTGCTGCTGCCATCATTAGTTACATCATCAATAAAAATAAGTGAGCTAGTTCCAGAGGCAACCACGCAAACCCAAGCCATGACACTACCTCCACCATGCTTCACAGGTGAGGTAGTATGCTGTGGATCATTTGCAGTTCCTTCCTTTATCCACACTTTCACCTTTCCGTCACTTTGGTAAAGGTTTATCTTGGTCTCATCTGTGCATAAAACTTTGTTCCAGAACTCACTGGCTCACCTCGGCACCTCTTGGCAAATTCTAATCTAGTCTTTCTATTTTTGGTGCTGATGAGAGGTTTGCATCTTGCGGTGTAGTCTTTGTAAATCTGCTGTTGAAGTATTTTGTGAACAGTAAATTCTGCTGTCGAAGCTTTCACCTTTTCTCTAAAGAGAACTAGCAGAAGTACCCGGCATTGCCGGGTGGGGGAGGGGAGGGGAGGGGGAAGGGGAGGGGAGGGGAGGGGAATGGGGGGGAGGGAGGAGGAGGAGGGGGGGAGGGGAGAAGAGGAGGGGGGGGAGAAGAGGGGGGAGGTGGAGGGGGGAGGGGAGGAGAGGGGGGAGGGAGGAGGGGGAGAGGGGGAGGAGGGGGAGTGGGAGGGGGGGAGTGGGAGGGGGGGGAGGTGGAGGGGGGGAGGTGGAGGGGGGGAGGGGAGGGGGAGGGAGGAGGGGGAAGGGGGGTGGAGGGGAGTGGGAGGGGGGAGGGGGAGGGGTGGAGTGGGAGGGGGGGAGGGGAGGGGGAGGGGGGAGGGGGAGAAAGGGGAGGGGGGAGGGGAAAAAGGGAGGGGGGACGGGAGAAGGGGAGGGGTATGGTCGGAGGGGGAAGGAATGGGGAGGGGAGGACGGAAGCTCTGACGCTCGGAAGCTCGGAGGATGGGGGCTTCTGCTTCTGCTGCTAATCCCTCCCCCCTCCTCCCTCGCACAAATTACACCGTGAAGGGCCCAATGGCCATGTCTATGCCACAAATCAAGTACGTGAGCGAGTCAGGCACACTGAATTGAAAATATATAGAACGCTCATACTCCCTGAAAAGTGAAGCTGCCATGTCGCCACCTTGGTTAGCACGACTCGATCAACTCACTTCGCAGATCTCGTTTGTTTTGAACGTGTGAATTACATGCGAACGCGTAACTGTGAGTTTATGGCGGCAAGGAGCATCACGTGATCGAGCGCGCTGCTCTGCCACCTGATCAGATTCCGTGTATAATATTCCTCGCTGAAATGCACTGAGGAAAATATGAATAAAAAATATGGATCTCGTAAAGATGAAAGAAAAAAAAACCTATGTGGTGTGAATGGCAATGTTCCTTGCTGAAATGTGAAAAAACGCAATCGCTTTTCGCTCTGAAATACGTGCGAACGCGTAACTGAGTTAATGGCGTCAAGGAACATCACGTGATCACTCTGAGCGAATCAGCGCGCTGCTCTGCCACCGGTCAGATTCCGTGCATAATATTCCTCGCTGAAATGCGCTGAGGTAAAAATATGGTAAAAAAATATTATGAAATATTTTTTTTTAAGTCGGCCATGTTCTTCCCAGGCTCAATGGCCATGTCTGTGCCAAATATCAAGCATGTGAGCCTCTCCGTTTAGGAGTCTATCGGTAACATTACACACACACACACACACACACACACACACACACACACACACACACAAACTGTGTTTTATATATATAGATGTTGGTGATGTCACTGACAGTTGTTTTTGGGTTTTTCTTCACAGCTCTGATTATTTTTCTGTCATCAACGACATTTGTTTTCCTTGGCCCACCTGGCCATTGTCTATTCCTTTGTACACTAGTAGTTTCTTTCTTTTTCAAGATATTCCAAATTGTTCTATTTGTTATTCCCAGTTGATTTGCAATGGTTCTAATTGAGTTATTCTGTTCTCTCAGCTTCCAAATTGCTTGCTTTTTTTTTCATAGACAGTTCTCTGGTCTTCATGCTGGTTTTGGCCTACTGACTCCCAAGGTAGACTCCTAAGGTAAAAGCAAAGGCTAAAACCAAGACGAGACATTCACAGCTCTTTTATGTGTGAACGATCAATGCAACAGGAAACACCTGTTGGTCATCTGTTCCAATACTTATGCTTACCTAAAATGTGAGGACTGATCGTACAAACTGCTATTGTTCTCCAATGGTAAAACACACACACACACACACACACACACACACACACACACACACACACACACACACACACACGCACACACACACACACACACACACACACGGTGAATCAAAAGTAGCGCCCCCGCCCAACTTCTGTTTTTTCGGCTGTCAGATTCTTTCTGGGATGTCATGTTGTTAATAATTGTCTTGCAGATTATTAATTTTCTTAATTTATTTATTTCTGTTTTTGTTTTGCAGGTTATTGCTGAGAGTTTGGAAAGTTACTGAATTTGCACCAAATTGAACCATGAATTACCTTTCAATGAATCAACGCATTGCGGCCGTGAAACATTACCACAAATGTAATGCACAACCAACGATGGTGGCACGCCGTTTGGCACAGGAATTCGATATTAACCCACCCCAGGGAAGAAACAGAAGATTGATTTGTCGAGAAATTTGAAGCAACAGGGTCGGGCGCCACTGCAAAGAAGTCTGGTCGTCCGAAAATGGCAACGAATGTAGCTAAGGCTGAAGAAGCCATTAGGAGACTGGAACAAAGTCCGCAAAAGGCAACACGCCGTTTATCTGCAGAGTTGGAAGTGAGCCAATTAAGTGTTATCCGTATCCTTCACCAGAAAAACTGGAAACCTTACATTCCACGCTTACTGCATGCCCTTCATGATGGAGATGACGACCGCCGTCTTCACTTTTGCGAAGAGTTCTTAGCTAAACTTGACGAAGAGGACACAATGCTAGACAACATCTGGTGGTCAGATGAGGCATATTTTAAGCTTAACAGCACAATTAGCAGACACAATTGTGTCTACTGGGCTGCGGAGAACCCAAGAGTGACAGTTGAGAAGGAGGTAAATTTACCTGGCGTGACAGTTTGGGCAGCCATATTATTGGGGATAATTGGACCCTTTTTCTTTGAGGGATCTGTCACTGCAGAAATTTACCTGGAATCATTTAATGAAATCATTTATTTCTACCTTCTTGTACACTGTAATACAAATGGCAATCAAACAATCAACTGAAAGAAATATATTGATGCGGATCTCGGCCGTCGGCTCTCCCCTTATCAAGGGGGGGGGGGGGGGGGGTTAATCCCCTTGTCCTTTTATCTGGCCGACGCCGAGTCCTGGAAGTTATACGCTCCTTCCGGTCGGTATTAGGTAGGGTTATCGGTCGACTTAGTCCGAATACCTAATTACTAACACCGACCGTGAAGCAGAGAAATAACTCCCGCCCGAACCACGGCGTTAGTGGATATGACCAGCGAAGCGAGCCGCGATTCGGGCCGTTAGCAAGGACTAAACCCGATTATGGCAAACGGAAGCAAACTGATCTCTCTCATGCACAGATTTATCCCATCTCGCCTTCAGTTGTCTTACCCTTCCTCCCGTCCATGGTACACTGAATCCTGTGGTGAGGCAGTTGCCCTGAAACAACTTGCCTTTGCCTCTTGGAAGGCTAATCCAACTGAAGGCAATCTCAGTTCCTTCCACCAAGCTCGGAACAAGTGTGTGTCGACCCTCAGGAGTGCCAGGAAGCACTATCTCTCCTCACTCAAGAATGAACTCTCAAACCTGTCTCCTTCCTCCAAATCCTGGTGGCGTCTGGTCAAATCCGTTTCTGGTGTTTGTTCCCCCTCCATCCCCTCCCTTACCTCAAATGGCCACACAGTTGACATCGCACGTGACAAAGCCGAATGCCTCAACTCTGTGTTTGCCTCAAAATCCTTAGTCCCAAACCCATCTCTCTCTGTTCCCACCTTTCCCAGTCGAACCCAACTGCTCCTGGACTCTGTGTCCTTCTCTCCTGACAAGGTGGAGGAGTTTTTGTCAAACCTCGACTCTGATTCTGCAACTGGACCAGACGGCATCAGCCCACGGGTCCTAAAATCCTGCTCTGCCGCTCTATCTCACCCTCTCTCTGTTCTTTTCACCCTATCTTTTGCTCAAGGTCATCTGCCAGCATCCTGGAAATCAGCTAACATTACCGCTTTGCACAAAAAGGTGCAAAAACAGATCCTTGCAACTACAGACCAATCAGCCTGCTCCCAATTATCAGCAAGGTCATGGAATCCATCATTGCTTCGGATATGAAATCTTTCCTCTTCTCCAATGGCTTGATCTCTGATCATCAATTTGGTTTCAGACCAGGTCACTCTACTCTGGACATGCTGCTTCTGCTGTCTCAACAATGGATGGAGGTCCTCAATGCCAAACAGGAAATCAGAGCTGTCTCCCTTGACATATCACGTGCCTTCGATACGGTCTGGCACCCAGCTCTGCTCACCAAACTCTCCTCCTATGGTATCCATGGAAATCTCCATGCATGGCTTGCGGACTTCCTCTCTGGTCGTAGTCAACGTGTGGCCCTGAATGGATTTCTCTCATCTCCCCTTCCTGTTCAGGCTGGAGTTCCCCAAGGCAGTGTGCTGGGCCCTGTGCTTTTTCTGGTCTTTATCAATGATCTCTCCGACTCTCTGGAAAATCCTCTCTATCTCTTTGCTGATGACTCCACTCTCTGCTGCTCCATTCCTCTTCCCTCAGATCGGCAGTCTGCAGCCTCCTCACTCTCTGAAGACCTGGACAAAATCACAGACTGGTCAAACAAGTGGAACATGTCTTTCAATCCTGACAAATCTCACTCTCTTACTATGTCTCTCCGAAAAGATCGACTGGACAACCCTCCCATCTACTTTCTCAACCATCCTCTCCAAGAAGTTCTGTCGCTCAAGCTTTTGGGTCTCACTATCTGCCATGATCTTTCTTGGGAAAACCACATTTCCAAGCTGGCCTCCAAAGCCAGTCGCCGACTGGGCATCCTCCGTCGTGCGAAGTCCTTCCTCGGCACACCTGAGCTCCTCACCACATACAAGGCTTTCATCCGCAGCTCAATGGAATACTGTTCTCCCCTATGGGCTGGTGCTCCTGCCTCACACCTGGCTCGGCTTCACGCTGTTGAATCCAAAGCTTTCAAAATCATTGGAATCTCCCGCGATGAAGCTATCTCTGAGGGCCTTTCACTCACTCACCGCAGGCAGGTAGGTGGTCTTTCTGGCTTCTACCGACTCCTCTCCGGCCTTGCTCCCCCAGCTCTCTCTGTGCTCTGTCCCCCAAATATTCCTACAGGTCGCACAAGATCTGCCAGCAACCCTCTGATGGTTAAACTGCCGAAATCTCGGCTCTCTGCTCACCTTCACTCTTTCATTCCTCTTTTCTCCCGCCTCTGGAACAAACTCCCACACTCCCTTCAATCCCACTCCTCCCTCCAGGTCTTTAAAACAGCTGTTCACCACCATCTCTTATCCTCCCCCATCCAAAACCTTGATCTTTTCTACCCCCGCTAATTTCGGTCCCCTTGTGTTTTATACCTCTCCCCCCCCCCCCCCCTTCCCATGCCTCCTGCCCCCAAGCCCTCTCCCTCCCACACTTCTCCCTGCTCTCAAATGTTGTGGTTGTGTGCTTCCCCTTCTCTCCCCATCTTGTCTTCCACTCCCTCTTTTTGTGTGTTTTGTTTGTCTGGTTGATTTGTTTGTGAAATAAATGTTAGCTCTTTCTCGAGCCTCGATTCAGTATACAAAAAAAAAAGAAAAAAAAAAAGCCTGCGAGCTTATGAGGCCAGCACTAAGGCCTGCCTTTTTTACTTGAAAAAAGGTAAAAAGTCAAACATTTGAACAGCCTCGGATATGCACCTTGACCCCATGGCCAAGGCACAACGTCAACAAGGCTGTCCCAATAACAATACACATGCGCCTCAACCCCAAGGGGGAAGCACATGGTCATTCAAACTCATGCACCATGCCCCCGAAGGGCCACAATGCATGGTCATACAATTGGGACCACTCCTCTTAATAGGAGTAAGACCCCTTAATCCACCAGCAGGGCATTACTCCTGCCGGGTACAATTTAGCAGGCTTGTTCAGGTGCTTATGGGGCCAGCACTAAGGCCTGCCTTTTTTTACATGAAAAAAGGTAAAAAGTCAAACATTTGAACAGCCTTGGACGTGCACCTTGACCCCATGGTCAAGGCACAACGTCAACAAGGCTGTCCCAATAACAATACACATGCGCCTCAACCTCAAGGGGGAAGCACATGGTCATTCAAACGCATGCATCATGCCCCCGAAGGGCCACAATGCATGGTCATACAATTGGGACCACTCCTCTTAATAGGAGTGAGACCCCTTAATCCACCAGCAGGGCATTACTCCTGCCGGGTACAATTTTGCAGGCTTGTTCGGCGTCACAGGACGGCACACTGCAAATTGTTTATTTGTGACCCATCTAAGCCATTAATATACACAGGTTGAACCCCCAAACGTGACTGGGAAGCAAGGCACAGATTGAGTCTCACCCCAGCAATTGCTGCACAACCTAGTTTGGAGGTGATCTGTTGGTATAATTTATGTGCATGACTTCCCCATTTATAAAAAAAATCGCGAATTCGCAGGACATTTTTCCGTGAATAGAGAAACATGTCGCATTTTATCAACCACGAATCCTGGGGTCCGACTGTGTGTAATGTGTATATCTACATATAGAAAAATATTTTGGGATCAACATATGTATTTCTTTGGTTTGCAGTGGAACAAAACAAAAAAAGCTGAAAAATTACTACATCTTAGCTTATTCCACATAGAAATCCTAAAATTTCACAGACAATATTATTGGCACCTTCAGGAAGTTATTTACACGTCTGGTGGGATATCCCGCAAAGCTCGATTATAGTCCAGCTAAAATACGCGCCCACGGAAGCCATGAAAACGCAAATCACACAGCAGTGAATGTAAAAGCAGGTCATGCTCACTGCTTGTATAAGATGTTTTTTTTCACATATGTCCAGCTGCTTTATGCATTGCTGGTAAAAGATGGCTTTTATAAATGTGTCAAGCCAGCTGCTCGTGATTTTTTTTTTGCGCCATTGAAAAACCGTGAATTCGCGAAACAATGCCGTGAAAAGGGGAAATAAAAAAATCTCGAATTCGCGGAACATGGCTGCAAATAGGGAAAAGAAAAAAATCGCGAATTCGCAGGACATTTTTCCGCGAATCCAGAAACATGTCGCATTTTATCAACCACGAATACGCGGATTCTGCGAATAGCGGGTCCGACCGTGTGTATATATACATATAGAAAAATATTTTGGTATCCACATATGTATTTCTTTGGTTTGCAGTGGAACAAAACAAAAAAAGCTGAAAAATTACTAAATCTTAGCTTATTCCACACAGAAATCGTAAAATTGCACAGACAATATTATTGGCACCTTTAGGAAGTTATTTACACATCTGTTGTGATATCCTGCGAAGCTCGATTATCGTCCAGATAAAATACACGCCCACGGAAGACATGAAAACGCAAATCACACAGCAGTGAATGTATAAGCAGATCATGCCCTCTGCTTGTATAAGATGTTTTTTTCGCATATGTCCAGCTGCTTTATGCATTGCTGGTAAAAGATGGCTTTTATAAATGTGTCAAGCCAGCTGCTCGTGAATTTTTTTTTGCGCCATTGAAAAACCGTGAATTCGCGGAACAATGCCGTGAATAGGGAAAATAAAAAAAATCGCGAATTCGTGGAACATGGCTGCAAATAGGGAAAAGAAAAAAATCGCGAATTCGCAGGACATTTTTCCGCGAATGGAGAAGCATGTCGCATTTTATCAACCGCGAATACGCGGATTCCGCGAATAGCGGGGTCCGACCGTGTATCCACAAATGTATTTTTTTGGTATCCACAAATGTATTTCCTTGATTTGCAGTGGAACAAAACAAAAAAAGCTGAAAAATTACTGAAACTTAGCTTATTCCACACAGAAATCCTAAAATTGCCCGGACAATATTATTGGCACCTTTAGGAAGTTGTTGGAAATAATTCGATTTCAAGCAGGTGATTCTCCTTTACTTTGGAATTGAACTCACCCATGGTGAGTTGCAGGTGTCTGCAATATTAAAATCACTCATTCAACCAGTTTGAATGTATAAAAGGAGGCATTCTGCTGTTTTCTGTCACTGTGTGTACCGCAATGAGCATGGAGAAAAGAAAGAAAACCAGAGAATTGTCTGAGGATGTCAGACACACAAGATTGTAGCCAAGCATGGACAATCTCAAGGCTACAAGTCCATCTCCAGAGACCTTGATGTTCCTGTGTCCACCGTACGCAATGTTATCAGGAAGTTGAAGACCCATGGCACTGTAGCCAACCTCCCAGGACGTGACCGCAAGAGAAAACTTGATTGAAGATTGCAGCAAAGGATTGTTAGAATGGTGGAGAAAGCACCTCGATCAACTGCCAAACAGATTCAAGGTGACCTTCAGACACAAGGTACAACAGTTTGAACTTCCACCGTCCGTCGCCAACTCAATGAAAGGGGGTTCTATGGTAGGAGATCCAGGAGGACCCCACTGCTGAGAGAGAGACATAAGAAAGCCCAACTGGAGTTTGCCAAAACACACCTGAACAAGTCAAAATCCTTCTGCAAGAATGTCCTGTGGACAGATGAGACCAAATTAGATCTTTTTTGTAAAGCACATCATCTCCATGTTTACATAAAACAAAATGAAGTCTTCAAAGAAAAGACCACCTTCCCTACAGTCAAAAATAGAGGAGGTTCAGTGATGTTTTGGGGTTGCTCTGCTACCTCTGGCACTGGGTGCCTTGAATGTGTGCATAGCATCATGAAATCAGGAGATTACCAAGGCATTTTGAAGCACAATGTTCAACCCAGTGTCAGAAAGCTGGGTCTATGTCGAAGGTCATGGGTCTTGCAGCAGGACAATGACCCCAAACATACTTCAAAAAGCACCCAGGAATGGTTCAAGATAAAACGCTGGACTGTTCTGAAATGGCCAGTAGTGAGTCCACATCTAAATCCCATTGAACACCTCTGGGGAGATCTGAAAACAGCAGTTGGGAGAAGGCACCTTTCAAATCTGGGAGAACTGGAGCAGTTTGCACAAGCCGACTGGGCCAAACTGTCAGTAGAGAGGTGTGGGAAGCTCATTCATGGCTATAGGAAGCGCTGGACTGCAGTTATTTTGTCCAAAGTCTGTGCTACCAAATATTAGGTTTCGGTTGTCAATAATTTTGTCAATGACATTTCTTTTTATTTTCTGATTTAAAAGGATATATTAAGTTCTGAATCAAAACAAAGGTTCTGTAATATTAACAGTGACATAAAGAATTGTGGAGACCCAAATCCTTTTGTCAATTTCAACTTATTTTTTAGAAAATTGTGAGTTATTTGAAAAAAGTGCAAGGGTGCAAATATTTTGGCCACGACTGTATATTGTTACGGTTTTTAGAACCTTCACTTTGTAAATTTAGTATTAAAATTTCCTATGTACATTTCCCCTTTAATTGGCTGTTAATTGAAATGAGTGCACCATAGCTAGTCCATGTACAAGCACGTAGGCCACCATATACCCTTCTAAATAGTTATTTCCTTATTATGTGTATTAGTTTAAGGCTGTGTCTCCCACTAGTTGACTCTGCATTGCACCGAATCAAATAAGATAGATCCCCTTTCAATTGCCCAAAACCTCCATTGCCGACCGCATTGCCAACCGCATTACCAACGACACCAGTCCTCCATTACGCACGCGGTCAGCTCGGAGAAGAAAGGCGTGTCTCCACCTCGTCATCAGAGGGAGGAGTGAACCAGCCCGATCAACCAACCAAGGATGAGGGGTTTGGCTTGAGAGGGCGGAGAGAGAACGATCGGGCAGTTTCGCGAACGTTCCAGGTTGTGGCGCTATATAACCCGTCACGCGACGCCCCCACCAGAAGGGAGATGAGTGAGCCGTCCACCGGAGTCCAGTTGAGGAGGATCTGGGATGCGCGTTTGAACCAACCGCAGCTTTGAGACCACCGTAGTTCAGCCCCCCCCCCCTGTGACACGCAGCTTCGACCCGCTGCTACGCGGGAACCAGGTTGCGGTGGCATCGGTGGCATTGGTGGCCGTCGAGGTCGGGCCCGACGTCCCGTGCGGTAGCAAGCTCCAGCTGAACCTTCCTACCCTTCCAGCCATTCGTTCCTGCCTTCATTCCCCATTCATGTAAGTCTGATTGTTGTCTGTTTTGTGTATCTTGTCCTGGGGTATAAGTAAGACTGCATAGATAAGCTAGAAATTGCTCTGTGTCCTTCTGCTTCTTCCATTTCCCTGTAAATTACATTTCTTTATTTCCCTGCTTTGGTTGTGTGTAAATAATAATAAATCCTGTTCCTCCTACCTTGCCTTCTTTCCTTCACATCCGTTCGTCCTTGTCTTTCCCATCATTGAATACCTGTGGCACGATTTGGCCAACGCATAAGAAGCGGGTCTAGTTTCTGTTAATGGTTCGAGCCGCGGGCTGCCATCCGCTCGGCAAAATAACATCTATCCACGGTCTCGAACGAGGTTGCTCACCCGCCTCTCTGGAGGGAGCTGGGCAGCTTCAGGACTCACGTCGGTCAGTCGCAGACAAGGGGATTAATTCCCCCTTGGTAAGGGGAAAAAGGGGCCGACGGTGAGATCCGCAACAATATATTATATATATATATATATATATATATATATTATTTATATATTATTTATTTATATATATATATATATATATATATATATATATATATATATATATATATATATATATATTGTTGCGGATCCGGGGGTCGGCGCTCCCCTTACCAAGAGGGGGTTAATCCCCTTGTCTTTTAAACTGGCCGATCCCCCAGTCCTGGAAATTATAACGCTCCTCTGCGGTCGAGATTGGCCAGGGTGATTGGTCAAGATGGGTCCCAAATACCTGCATGCCAATCTCTCCGCAAAGCAGGGAAATCACCCCCGCTCGAACCACGGACAGATGGAAATTGCTGAGCGGTTTAGCAATCCGCGATTCAAGCCGTTAACAAAAAGACTAACCCGATTCTGAGCGGTTCTGAAATCGTGCCACCGGTACTCAATTGAGGAAATCACGAAAGCGATCGGATGGAGGAACAGAAACCAAAGTAAGGAAGAACATAGAATTTATTAACAATACTGAAGAGGAAACGAAAGCAAGAATGTACAGTGGAAGAGCAAAAGGACACAGGGCAAGCTTATGCAGTCTTAATTAACATGCCCAGGACAATACAAACAGACTTACACGAAAGGGGAATAGCAGGGAGTAAGGTCCAAGCAGATGGGCCAACATTGGCTCCGGCCCCGGTTCACACTCCACTCCGGTCCACGCTCCACTCCGGTCCACGCTCCGGTCCCGCGGCGAAACCCGGCAGGCAGCGCGGTTGGTATTGTCGCGGTGTTGTCGGCGTGAGCGGACCTTGCATGCGGGGGTGGGGAGGGGGGTGTGGAGGGGGGTTCACATATCGGGGAGGAATCGTGTCTCTGACGCTCACTCTTGTCTCACTCCCCCTCTCTCCCTCTTGTCTCTGACTCACCGACTCTCTCACTCAACTTCTTGTCTGCAGACCGGCTCCCTCACTCTCTCTGTAAGTAGTCCCACGCGAGCGCTTATATCACGCGCTCGCGTATCAAGCCGCGGGCTTTTAGGACACACCCACCGGTAAGCTCGCCTCAGCCCTGGTTGGTCGCGAGGGCTCACCGACCCCGCCCTTAACAGGGCTATGCCTCGCTCCGATAACTCCTCCCCCTTTTTCTCCGCTCTGACCGCATGGTTAATGGCGTTTGAGCCGGGCAGCGAACGCTGCTGGCAAGCAAGGGAACACAATTTGGAGGGAGGCCAGCCGCAAAATGAACGGGATTTGAAAAGGGGCCTATGTTATTTGATTAATGCAACGCAGAGTCAAACTATTGGAAACAGAGCCTTGACTAAAACACATACTAATGAAATAACTGAAGAAGGTCCTATGGTGTCCTACATGTTGCAATATGGACTAACTAGGGTGCGACCTTTGACCTTTGGAAGATGGGGATATTTACAGGGAATTATTTACAAGGCTTATTATTTTACAAAGTGAAAGTTGTAAAAACCGCAACACAGCACCCTCCCTTTCTCCAGGCCCATCCCGGGCTGTTTCACAAGGGATATCTTTTACCATTATATGTGACACTTAGGTGTGGTTACCCTCTACTTTTAACCTCACCCTGAGTGCGACATGTTTGAAACTAGATATGTCCCGCCTGCTGCGTTGCATTCTACCTAACTGACTCACGCCCACAGACTAACCGAATTCGGAATTAATTCTCAAACTAAACATTTACGGTGGGGAGCATTATTTACAAAGACTTGTACTACTATTTGGATTATTTACACTAAAACCCAGGACCTGTCTTTTGGGAGACAAAAAGCAGATGGTTTAAAAAAAAGAGGAAAGGTCATGCACTGCACTGTACCGATACACCATACCCACATGCTCAGAGATGCACAATTGATATTGCAGTGCACCACAAAGCACAAAAGCACCACTATGCACAAAAAGCACCATCAAGTGCACAGTCATACATTTCAATATGTAAATGAACTGGCGTCTTCTCAGGTGGGCCGATGGCTGCTGGGCCGATGTTTCTGGGCGTTTTTCTTGCTTGCTGCCTATTTGGTCAATAAAACAAAAAGGGCACAAAACACGTCCACTTCTTTTTTAAATTACGGCCAGCAGGGCCAACTAAGGTGGTCCACCCGCATGGCATAGGTGCCACCTCGACCGTGGTCCGCAAGCAAGATGCTGGCAGCAAAGGCCCGCTTCCAGCAGAGGTGCCAGACCCCAAAACGTGGGGTCCATAAAGTGGTACTCGGCCACAAAAATGTGTGGTCCATAAAGTGGGCTTGGCCACAAACGTGTGGTCCATAGGTGGTGTACCGGTCCAGGCAGGCAGGCAGCGACGGTGCGGGCGCACAACTAAGACGCCTGCACACTTTTCCCCTTGGTACCCAAAGACCACGGTCCATGGGTGGGGCAGGAAGACAAAGCAGAGTTAGCGATGGGTAAGGGCGCAAGGGTACACACAATAACAAGGCAATGCAGAGTGAGGTGCGCAGGAGAGCGAGCCGTGAAAGCTCGTCCCTACCGTACGTAACCCCCCCCCCCCCCCCCATGTCACCTACACTACCCCTTGCCCCTCCCCATATCTATACCATTTACAAATCCGTCGCTACGTCCTGTCTTTCCCATATCTCCCCTAATTCCAAATTCGTCATCAGTCCCTCTAAACCAAATTTGCCACCAATCCCAATTGCTCATCAATCCCTCCTGAGGACAGAGAGATGGAATAACAAACAATGTCACCCCCACGTCACGATGCGTCTCACCATTGCAAACATTTGCACAATCGGTGTGGAGTCTGTCACCTCGGCAATTGGATGCAGATGGTGCGAAGAGATTTTCAATCCTAAACTACCTTCTAAATGACTTTAACTCTCTTTAACTCTACCCGGGGTCTTTCCCTGCCAAACCATTGGCCATCATTAAACTATGTGGTTCTAAAAACCAATTCCCATTGCACATACTGTGGCGCTCACCAATTTGGGGTCTCACTCCCCCGATTCTACTTCCTGTGCCCTCGCACAATTTCAGGGCTGGGTCGTGTGGCTCCCCTAGCAGGTCTACTTACCTGCACACCTCCACCACTGCAGTTGCCTCCCGAGCTTACCTGCTCCTCACCCTAACCTATCTGGGGAAGGCCCTCTGGCGCTCTCACCCCCTACCGCCCTCTCTGGCGTCGGGCAACCCGGGTCCGTCCTCCAGATCCTCGGGCCCCATTGAACACTAACTGGATCCCAGAGCCTACCTGCGGCCTCACCTGACCGACAGACTAACAGTGGCGGAGTGCCCAACCAATCATTCTCACTAACAGGCCACATGCCCAGCCAATTTACTCCACTAATGCACCCACTCAAAGCAACCACTTGCTACTATTTGCACCACAGATGCCAATTTCCAACCACAATTTACCTACTCCCTCTACCTAACTTTAAACTACCATACCCGGGTACTCGTGAAGGGGGTCCATCCTTCCCCTATTCACTCTTTCACACCATACACTCCACTCCATATATTTCACACTCCTCACTCCACACCATCCATTCCAGACCATTCATTCCAGATCATTTATTCCATACAACCATTCTCACTTGCCACCCTGCAAGTCAATCACTCAATGCACAATCACACCCATTCTCAATACTCTGCTCAAAACACTTTCTACACATACACACATACAGCATTCACGAGCATTGCCTCTCAATTCCTCATTTCAGCCAAAACTTAAAGCTCATACACACACATACAGCATCATCTAAACTAACTACTGCCCTTATAAGACTCGTGCTTCCCAGTCACCCCTTATACTATTGCACATCCCACGTCATTATCAACCAACCTAATCTCTCTACGTCGCCTCTACCGGTATCAATGTCGCTACTTAAATCTACAGTTACCTATGGTCATCTTTCTAGATTCCTATCCATTAACCAAGCCCTCCCTGGCTAGGTTTTCACCGGAATACCCCATAAATCCTATTGCTCATGTGCCCCCAAAGATGAGTAATGTGAATGGTAAAACTACCATCCATCACTACATCATATACCATTTGCCATCATCACTATCACTCTCCAGTCACTACTCTGAGCCTCTCGGTGCGTCAATGCGTTTTCAAAGCTCGGCTTCGAAAAGCCGGCTATCTGTGCGGATGGTCAGTCTCCTGTGGTTGGGTCCGTCCGGCATCGATTCTGGGGAGGAGGTTTTGTCGGGCCAAGGCTCCAAGCACCATCCCTACGCAGGGCCTTGCCCAGCCTTGCCCGGCTGGAGCGCCGCCACCGCAAGGGGGTGCCACTCTGCACCCTTCTCCTTCCCCCCGAACCGGACCGCCCGCTTTGCCTGGCAAAGCGCAGAGTCGACCGTGCAGGGCGGAGCCCGGCGCAGATCGCGCACGGCGGTTCTTGAGAAACCGCCGCGGCTACGACCCCCACCGGTCCCCGCAGCACACAAAGAACATCACATCCCGAGTGCTCGCGTCGGCTAAACGTCGGCCTAAACGCTTCCCCGGTCAACATCGATGCCTCAATTGCATGCTCACACCATGCGTTCCGTTCCTTACTCACCAAACGCGGAACTCCAATGCCTCTCATACACTCCATACACTCCGTCACCGCTCTCTTTCTCCATGCACACCACCCAGGCACACTCATTCCGCTCATAGACTTCGTTACACACCTGACCACCACACACCTCCTCGCACACCTCTCTTGCGCACTCTCTCCCAGTATGTACTCGTACCACTCATGGGGGTGCACTCTTGCATCCACCCATTCAGCGCACACCTACTCACGGGTGTGCAATCCCTCGTCGCACACCCAATCACGCACTTTACCACCAACTCAAGTGTGCATTCTCGCACACGCTCAACCATTCCAGGTGTGCATTCTTTCTCACTCGCCACCATAAACTCACTCTCCGTGTCACAATCACTCCTACTTCCACACTCTGTATCGCTCTCACTCTCTGTGTCGCATTCATCACACATACACTCCGACGTGCGTTTGCTCTCGCACTCGGTATCACACTCTCGCTCCGGCGCCCTCTTCTTCCTCACACGCGCGCCATTTCCTCTCACACCACTCACAAGGGACCTTCCACGAACGCCCGGGTGCCGTCTCGATCCCAACCGAGCGAAAATTCTTTTTGCGCCAAACACCTTCCCGCAAAATCTTTTAGCACCATATATCACTCGGCTCACCTTCGGGATTCTTCTTCTTCGCTTCTCCACCACCTGCAAACTTTCCATTTGGTTAATAAGTACAGCATCACGATGTGGACACGGACTTTGCACATTTTCCATCCTTTCCTCCAGCTGTTGCTCTTCTAAGTCCGTCTCTTCCAACCCAATTTCCACTATTTGTTCAGTTTTAATTTATTTTTCCTTTCCCTCGACGACCGCTGGCTCTAATAAAATTTTCTTTTCTACTTCGGCGGTCGCCAGCTTCCCCATACCCCGGGTCGCGATCTCTACCCCGGTCCACATGACTTTGCCTTTCTCAGCCTCGCTTTATCCGCGCTTCTCAAGTCGCGCTACCTCGTCGCGTACAAATGCGACCTCCTCGCTCAACCTGCGGTTAACCTCCCTCTCACAATCCCTTGTCTCATACCGGGCTTGGTCGTTCGCTAGCCCCTCGTTTACTTCCTGGGCTTGGCCATTTATGTCCTCCAATTGGCCCCATAATTTGCCCTCTAATCCTACCAATTTCATCTCTAGACCCCCAATTTGGCTTCCCAATTGCTCCCCCATTCTGTTTTCCATTCCCTCACTGTCGGCCCTCATTTCTCCCATCTCTTTCCTCACTGCATCCATCTTACTCCCCGATTCTACCATATAGGCCCTCATTTGTATCATAAACAATTGAAAGTCTCCCAGCCCCGTGGGCTCGGCACTCGTCGCCACGTGCGAGGCGCCGCCATTTTGTCCACCTGCAACCCCTACTACTGCACCTTCTTCAACCTCCTCTTCCATTTCTCCCACCTCTTCCCTGCGGTCCTGGGTTAACTCTAACCCTTCTTCTATCTCCCCCACTGGCATCCGATCGCCTTGGGTATCCATGGCACGATTTTAATTTGGTTTTTAATAAAAATTTTGGCCGCTCGTAATTTTGACCAGATTTTCCCAGATATAAAAAATTTGGTTCTGGTCCCAAATCCCACTCCCAGACACCAGTTGTTGCGGATCCGGGGGTCGGCGCTCCCCTTACCAAGAGGGGGTTAATCCCCTTGTCTTTTAAACTGGCTGATTCCACAGCCCTGGAAATTATAATGCTCCTCTGCGGTCGAGATTGGCCAGGGTGATTAGTCAAGATGGGTCCCAAATACCTGTGTGCCAATCTCTCCGCAAAGCAGGGAAATAACCCCCGCTCGAACCATGGACAGATGGAAATTGCCGAGCGTTTTAGCAATCCGCGATTCGAGCCGTTAGCAAAAAGACTAACCCGATTCTGAGCGGTTCTGAAATCGTGCCACCGGTACTCAATTGAGGAAATCACGAAAGCGATCGGATGGAGGAACAGAAACCAAAGTAAGGAAGAACACAGAATTTATTAACAATACTGAAGAGGAAACGAAAGCAAGAATTTGCAGTGGAAGAGCAAAAGGACACAGGGCAAGCTTATACAGTCTTAATTAACATGCCCAGGACAATACAAACAGACTTACACGAAAGGGGAATAGCAGGGAGGAAGGTCCAAGCAGATGGGCCACCGTTGGCTCCGGCCCCGGTCCACGCCCCACTCTGGTCCACACTCCACTCCGGTCCATGCTCCACTCTGGTCCACGCTCAACTCCGGTCCACGCTCCGGTCCCGCGGCGAAACCCGGCAGGCAGCGCTGTTGGTATTGTCACGGTATTGTCGGCGCAAGCGGACCTTACATGCGGGGGCGGGGGGGGGGGGGGGTGGGGGTGGGGTGGGGTGGGGAGGGGGGTTCACATATCGGGGAGGAATCGTGTCTCTGACGCTCACTCTTGTCTCATTCCCCCTCTCTCGCTCTTGTCTCTGACTCACCGACTCTCTCACTCAACTTATTGTCTGCAGACCGGCTCCCTCACTCTCTCTGTAAGTAGTCCCACGCGAGCGCTTATATCACGTGCTCGCGTATCAAGCCGCGGGCTTTTAGGACACACCCACCGGTAAGCTCGCCTCAGCCCTGGTTGGTCGCGAGGGCTCACCGACCCCGCCCTTAACAGGGCTAGCCTCGCTCCGATAACTCCTCCCCCTTTTTCTCCGCTCTGACCGCATGGTTAATGGTGTTTGAGCCAGGCAGCGAATGCTGCTGGCAAGCAAGGGATCACAATTTGGAGGGAGGCAAGCCGCAAAATGAACGGGATTTGAAAAGGGGACTATGTTATTTGATTAATGCAACGCAGAGTCAAACTATTGGAAACAGAGCCTTGACTAAAACACATACTAATGAAATAACTGAAGAAGGTCCTATGGTGTCCTACGTGTTGCAATATGGACTAACTAGGGTGCGACCTTTGACCTTTGGAAGATGGGAATATTTACAGGGAATTATTTACAAGGCTTATTATTTTACCAAGTGAAGGTTCTAAAAACCGCAACAATATATATACACGTATACACATATATATTGCACTAGTGAGGTACCCGTGCTGTGCTATGCAATACTGTAGCAACAAATTTGACTTCACTGTTCCAATACTTATGCAGGGCACTGCATATTTATTTTTAATGTTTTTTATTTTATTTTATTTTTACCTTTTTGAGAATTTAATCATGATTTGTTTTATTCCTGAAAAAAGGGGGGTCCTATCCCCAGGACCCCTCCTTCCCCCTAAATCTGCCTATGAGTAGAACGCAGGTAGTTGATTTTCCCACCTCCTCTGACTTTCTTAATATACTCATACAAAATAAATTAAAAATAGTCTAAACCATCAAAATTCTCTGTGCCTTACTAAAATATGGAGTGCTTCGAGTGGAAAATAAAGTATATTTATTTATTTATGAAGTAGTAGTGACTAGTTCGGTTATTGTTCATGCATTTGTTTTTGTTTGTTGTGAGAGGTAATCACATTAACTTGGTGGTTCAAAGGAAAGGTTATTTAAGTACAGTAAACACGAGAAATTAGACATTAAATACACTTCCAAAAAATATGCACTCTGCATTACTGCATGCTCATTCCAAAATGATTAACTGGAGATAGACAGACCTTTTCTCAGCTCTCGAACCCAAATTATGAAAGATGTGCATAATGAACACAGGGTAGCTTCATCTCTAGACACTACAAATCTATTCTGCCATAACAAACCACGAATAAAAAAGTAAGTTCTTTTTGCATAGAGGTCATTTGAGAAGGTGCATAATTTTTTTTGTTGTGTGGGGGATATCAGCAGACGAAGAACTCCTTTGAAACCTCAAATCCTATTTCGTCATACCAACCGTCACTCATGGCAAAGCGTCCAACATTGTTGTTTGTGCCTTTTTACAGCGCAGCCCAACGGGCAGAGTCGTCCAGAACAGTGTTTGTCCAACTGTATGTATGTATGTATGTATGGATGTGTGTGTGTGTGTGTGTGTGTGTGTGTGTGTGTGTGTGTGTGTGTGTGTGTGTGTGTGTGTGTGTGTGTATCCCCTCAAACGTATACCAATCAGAGCTGAGAATCTGGTCACATGACAGGGTGATGTGATTACGTCTGATTTCATTACGGCAGTACGGCGGCTGACTCTCCACGCACCTCCATTTTGATTAATAATTCACCAAATGTCCGTCCGTCTGTCTGTCCATTCGAAGGTACCGCAAAAAAGGCTGAACCGATCGCAACAATATTTTGGGTGGGTAATCCTGGGACCCCCTGAGAGTAAAATAGGCTGTGTTGTTTTTCCAATTTCAGCTTTGGTCTCCAGCATTTTCAGGTTTGGACTCCCGCATAACGTTATTGTCCCCCGTCGTACCGCGGAGCGAAAGGGGGACTATGGTTTTCCCCTCCTCCGTGTGTGCGTGCGTGCGAACGTGCATGTGTGCATGCGTGCGTAAGCGAAGGACCGAATTCTAATTTGATGTGTGTGTGCAACCCACGTCAAAATCCAAGATGGCCGCCGCCATGTATGTCTGACGCCATGTATGTCAGAACCTTGTGAGAGGAATATCTTGAAAAATAAGCGAAGTACCAACTTCTAATCTGGTGTGTGGGTGTATCTAGGCATAAGGAAGAAAAAAAAAACCACCTTTAGAGGCCATTGCGGGGGTTGGCCTTTTTCGGGCACCGTGGTTGTTGTTGTTTTTTGGTCCCCTTTTTGAAGCAATGTTTTACGGCCGGATGCCCTTCCTGCCGCCAACCCTTTTTGTCGCCTTTTTACGACAAACAGGGAATTACCAGTGAACTGGTACTCAATTTGCCGACCTCGGAAGGATGACAGGCTGAGTCAACCCCCCTGGCGTTAATTCGGCGATCGACCGGGATTCTAACCCAGGACCCTGGGATCCTAAGCTGGCACCCTAGCCGCTAGCCCAACACCAGGACCATAAGGAAGAAAGCTATTGAAAATGGGGTCGCCATGTCAAAATCCAAGATGGCCGCCACCATATATATGTCTGAACCTTGTGAGCGAAATATCTTGAAAAATAAACGAACTACTAACTTCTAATCGGGTGTGTGGGTGTATCTACGCATAAGGAAGAACCCTATTGAAAATTGGGTCGCCACGTCAAAATCAAAGAAGGCCGCCTCCATGTATGTCTGAACCTTGTGAGCGGAATATCTTGAAAAATAAGCGAAGTACCAACCTCTAATCTGGTGTGTGGGTGTATCTCGGCATAAGGAAGAACGTATTCAAAATTGGGTCGCCACGTCAATATCCAAGATGGCCGCCACCATATATATGTCTGAACCTTGTGAGCGAAATATCTTGAAAAATAAACGAAATACTAACTTCTAATCTGGTGTGTGGGTGTATCTACGCATAAGGGAGAACGCTTTTGAAAATTGGGTCGCCACGTCAAAATCCAAGATGGCCGCCACCATATATATGTCTGAACCTTGTGAGCGAAATATCTTGAAAAATAAACGAACTACTAACTTCTAATCTGGTGTGTGGGTGTATCTACGCATAAGGAAGAACACTGTTGAAAATTGGGTTGCCACGTCAAAATCAAAGAAGGCCGCCTCCATGTATGTCTGAACCTTGTGAGCGGAATGTCTTGAAAAATAAGCGAAGTACCAACCTCTAATCTGGTGTGTGGGTGTATCTCGGCATAAGGAAGAACGTATTGAAAATTGGGTCGCCACGTCAAAATCCAAGATGGCCGCCACAATATATATGTCTGAACCTTGTGAGCGAAATATCTTGAAAAATAAACGAACTACTAACTTCTAATCTGGTGTGTGGGTGTATCTACGCATAAGGGAGAACGCTTTTGAAAATTGGGTGGCCACGTCAAAATCCAAGATGGCCGCCTTGCGTCTTCCACTTTGTCAACTCACATGACGTCACCGACGGGGGACCGAGGCGTAACGCTTGTTTTCCTGGGTACCGTACAAACGGCTGCAACGATCTCAACCTGACGAATGAAAACACACAGTTAAAAATAATGACCTCTGGCAAAGACCTTTTATAAGGACATGGGTTGAATCCCTGCTTGAGAGAATGCCAACCTCCTCCCCGCCATCAGGGTCATCTCTCCAACTCACAATCCCACAAGATATGCGGAAAGGACGACCCAAAACCATTTATCTTCATTTTATTAGTATATAAACATCATTAAAAGTAAATAATGACCTCGGCCAAATTTCAAACGATGTGGGTTTAATCTCGACATGAGAGAATTCCACATAGCTATTTGGGTGGTGTATAACCTAACAGATCGCTGTCTCCATCGATCTTGCCAAGGCCGTAACACCTATCGGCTCAAGATCCTTTTAACTGTTGACTTGGTAGTTTTTACAATGAAGGAAACACGTATCGGGAGTACAAACTATATAGCGATTGTGAATGTGACAGCTCTGAGGCGTCTTTCGCTTTGAATCGAATTATTCATTACATTCATTCATCTATCTATAATTCCAGTAATCTCTGTGTGTGTGTGTGTGTGTGTGTGTGTGTGTGTGTGTGTGTGTGTGTGTGTGTGTGTGTGTGTATGTGTGTATGTCTGTGTGTTTGTCTGTGACCGCTGTTTCTCGACAACCACGGGTCCGATATACTTGAAACTTGCCAGGTATATTGCTGGGGACCCGAGGATGTGCCTTTTCAAGGTTTCATATTAATCGGACAAGTAGTTACCGAGCTATGTCCAAAAAACGATTCAACCAATCAGAGAGCAGCGAGTTATCACGTGTGCCGAACGTGGCGAACAGACTCTGCCTCGGACGGCACATTTGAGAGCGTATTCATTTATTTCACGTTGGCAAACTATGTTGCCGCTATGTTGGCGTTAAACTATGTTTTAAAACTAATTAAAACTAATTTGCGATTCTTTCGCTTTCCTGCGCGTTTGTGCACGCTATGGCGATTTCTTTACCAAACTCCGCAAGCCGTTTGCTTTGGACCAAACCATTTCATGTAAATAGAGGGGGGGGGGGGATTGTCACCGTACTCGCAAGCCGTTCGCTTTGGACCAAACCATTTCATGTAAATAGAGGGGGGGATATAATTTTAGATATAGATATAGTACGGGCATGCCCTAGTCTATCTATAATTCCAGTAATCTCTGTATGTCTGTATGTCTGTGTGTCTGTGACCGCTGTTTCTCGACAACCACGGGTCCGATATACTTGAAACTTGCCAGGTATATTGCTGGGGACCCGAGGATGTGCCTTTTCAAGGTTTCATATTAATCGGACAAGTAGTTACCGAGCTATGTCCAAAAAACGATTCAACCAATCAGAGAGCAGCGAGTTATCACGTGTGCCGAACGTGGCGAACAGACTCTGCCTCGGACGGCACATTTGAGAGCGTATTCATTTATTTCACGTTGGCAAACTATGTTGCCGCTATGTTGGCGTTAAACTATGTTTTAAAACTAATTAAAACTAATTTGCGATTCTTTTGCTTTCCTGCGCGTTTGTGCACGCTATGGCGATTTCTTTACCAAACTCCGCAAGCCGTTCGCTTTGGACCAAACCATTTCATGTAAATAGAGGGGGGGGATTGTCACCGTACTCGCAAGCCGTTCGCTTTGGACCAAACCATTTCATGTAAATAGAGGGGGGGGGGGATTGTCACCGTACTCGCAAGCCGTTCGCTTTGGACCAAACCATTTCATGTAAATAGAGGGGGGGGGGATTGTCACCGTACTCGCAAGCCGTTCGCTTTGGCTTTGCGAATGGACCAAACCATTTCATGTAAATAGAGGGGGGGGATATAATTTTAGATATATATATAGTATGGGCATGCCCTAGTTCATTTAATGATCATTACGCTCATTGTTACGCTCATTCAACGTTCATTAAACATTAAGCGTTCATTAAACGTTAAATCATTCATTCCATTTTTTTTCTAAAGAAAAGCGTGCAGTTGATATCACGATTTGAAACACGGTGGAATAATATTTACTGATATGAACAGTGATGTGGCTTTTATTGAAATTATACAAATACAGTGTAGATTTTGATGATTTGCGTGTGATATGATTTAACGGATGTTTATATGAATCGTCTAAAATAATAAAAGCCTTCAATTTCTGATATTTTGCCTTTTCATTTGGGCCTCCTAATTCAAGTCCCGCCCGTAGGATGGGTACCGTTGCTAGTTTTGATTAATATGCCGTTCATTCTGAACATAATGTCGAACCTGTCATATATCACAATCGCCATGCTCGACCTTCAGTGTGAAACACAAACAAACCGATTGTTAAAATTATCATCAAATATCGAAAGCATCGGCGTTAAGTCTTCCAACAATAAGGTACGTATAGGCCTTAGGCGTTATGACTCACCGTCCGCTTCGGACAAATTAAACCCAGATTTCATAATACAGTGGTATCGTTTCAGTTGTATCGTTTTCGTAGTAATAATAATATTATAGTAAATATAACCATAACGCTTCAATCCCAATGTTGTGAATGGAAAGTTGATGGATTGAAGCGGTGTATACGCTGAAGTAAGGAATTCACCTCGGTTTTTAAAAAATAATAAAATTTTCGTAATAATAACGTAACGTTATTATTATCAGAGAGTACGCTAGTATACTCTATGTAGGGATGGCGTGGAAAAAAATGTCGCTCCCATCTGCTACATAGAAAACTAAAGTTGGATTATCTTCTTTAAAAACTCATTTAGGCTACATATGAGAGCCGACCCGACCTGGTCTGTTCAGATGATTGTCGAGGTAGGGATCACTTTTCAGTTCTCCAGACCAAGGCAAAAGCAAAATAAAGCAAAAAACAACGAGGTCGGTCAAACCCGAGATTTTTTTTTTTTTTTTTGGTATACAGGATTGAGGCTCGTGAAAGAGCTAACATTTATCACACAAAAAAATCAAACAGACACACAAAACATATAATAAGGGTAGCGGTAGACAAGATGGGGAGAGAAGGGGAAGCACAAACATAACATTTGAGAGCAGGACATCGAGAGAACTGTGAGGGAGGGGACTTGGGAGGAGGAGGCGTGGGAAGGGGGGGAGGGGAGAGTGGGATAAGTATAAAACACAAGGACATTGCAAGGACTTCCAGGAAAGAAGTTGCAATTTCAAAAAAGTGGATCTGGGGTGAAATTAGCGGGGGTAGAAAAGATCAAGGTTTTGGATGGGGGAAGATAAGAGATGGTGGTGAACAGCTGTTTTAAAGACCTGGAGGGAGGAGTGGGATTGAAGAGAGTGAGGGAGTTTGTTCCAGAGGTGGGAGAAAAGGGGAATGAAAGAGTGAAGGTGAGCAGAGAGTCTTGATTTTGGCAGTTTAACCATGAGAGGGTTGCAGGCAGATATTGTGCGACCTGTAGGAATATTTTGGGGACAGAGCCCAGAGAGAGCTGAGGGGGGGGGGGGGGGGGGGGACAGAAAGCCCACCAACCTGCCTCCTTGAATTCATCTTCTTGTCCATAATAATAATATTAATAATAATCTTCTTCAGACGGCATATTTTCGAGCTGCCTCTATCAATGGCAATTATTCTGCTACCATTTGACAGAGTTTTCCTTGCTGAAAGATCCTTTGGTATTATAATTGTCGTAGCTTCATAAGGATTCCACGAAAAGTACGTAAAAGTACATTCCTATGTAAAATAATGACTGGGGTAGGCGTGGCTATGACTGTCAATCAGCTTGATGGAGGTGGAGTTGCTAGACACATTTGCCTCAGTGTCAGCGTTATGCATGATAATGTTATGTGGCATCAAATAATATCAGCAGAAATATATTGTCTCGGGAAATGCCTTGTTTTTCAGTTACATTTATGAAAATAAAATAATAGTGAGGTACCAGTGCCGTACATCACACACAGGACACGTGATCACGAACCCTCCAGTCACGGGTTCTCGATTTTAGATTCGCTAAGTCAGCGCATCACTGAGGTCTTCGTATAGAACAGTTCATCTTTGTTTTGGCATACTGCATCGACTGCAGTGGTCAATGGTCAATTAATTGATATTTAAATATAAAGATCCTAGTTTCCTTACTCGCTCAACCCTGGACCTTGCCATGCGCATGCGCAGATAAGAAAGCGTGTCACGTGTACAGTGCGTTTGACCAACGTCTTTCTGATGATTTATAGTGACTGTATTTGTCTGGCGAAGATCTACTCAACTATTACTGAGATCTTCTGATTTCTAAGAACCAGGATTTGGATACTACAGATAAGTACTTATATCTTGTCTTGATAAAGTTCTTCATTGAAGTTAATTTTACAAAACTATTATCATAGAGTGCGCTGGCACTCTCGACTCTACATACTATAGTCTATACTAACCACTGATCTCTATAATAACTGGATGGGTGGACTAATGGTGATTGGCCTATTCTCGTTGAGGCAACAGGAAGTGACCTGGCGCCATCTTGACACCCCCAAAACAATCGTTCATTCGACTTGTTGCGTGCTTGCGGACCTGGTGAATGCTGCCATAAAAGCTAGATATTTATAGTAATTTTGGATTGCAGATAAACTCTTTTAAGGATTTTATTGTGACAAGCGACAGGATGCCTGCGTGCGTTTCGTTTGGTTGTACAAACCGCGATGAGCGCAACAAAAGAGAGAAAGGAGTGACTTTCCATCAGTAAGTTTTAAATTTTTTCTTCATGACTTTGATTTTCAATGTCTGTCGGGCCTTGTCGTCAGGCTCACGTAGCCCTAGCGGACCGCATATTGTGAATTGTCATTGATGAAATATTAACCTGCACAAGTGACATTGCCCGGGTCTGCTAGTTCGCTAGGACTAAGTTGACCAGCAATTGTATAATTTATGCACTAAAATGTAATTGTTGACTGTTTATTCATTTGTGGAATGACTCGTTGACAGTGATCTCAATGTATCAGCGCACAGAGGCACATATTAGAGCAGGAAATATTTAATTGCATGGGTTTATCCCTGGTCTGTTCTAACTTGTTATAACAGATCTTCAACTCGCAGAACTGCTGTTGATAATCAGGCAAAGAACAAAATAATTTTGGCCTAGCAGCAAACAAAAATACAGACTATAATTTCTAATTTTACTTTTATTTTTATGTCAACCGACAAGTATTGTTCATAGTAAATTTTGTTCTCCCTGTGTGGGAATTCCCATTTTCATTTTATCATGACCGACTATTGTTATATTTCATGACAACATCTGTCAACCAATGCAAGGATGACGTTAACAGAATGTATTTGGCATGCAGGTTCCCACACTGTGATCCAGAAAGGCTACGGAGGTGGGTGTTGAACACAAAGAGGGACAAGTGGCTACCTGATTCAAGATCACGTCTCTGTTCCGACCATTTCACAGACGACAGTTTTGACAGGACTGGTCAAACAGTTCGTCTGAGGCCAAATGCAGTTCCCACCATTTTTGGATTTCCTGACCACCTTCAGAAGGTAAATGCAAATGTCATGATCTCATGAGTACATTTTCAACAACAAATTAAGTTTCATGTCTTTTGTCATTTGATGTTAGCTGATGTAATTGCTATCGATTTCACTGCATTACACAAGACGATGTGAATTCAGCAGTCTCAGGATGCCTTCTTGAGACGATTCCAACGCAATCAGCCTTGTGTTTCTCTGTCAATTAGTTCCTGAGATATTACGCAAAATGTGATTCTAAGGTTTTTTGAGATCCTGATCTCGTACAGCTCGTATTATAAAGCACCAGAGCATTTGTAAAGTTGTTCTGGATAGATATATACTGGAATATAATTATTTTTAATATTTAATTTCCAGAAAGCTACAACTCGCAGACAAACCAAAGTCAGGAATGACTGCACCACTGAACCAGGCTCCAGCACAGAGTCCACTCAACCTGATCCAACATCTGAGTCCATGTGCCGCCAAGACCACTCCTATGCCACGATGGCATCTCCAAGAAAATTGAAACACAAATTGGATGACGCCAGTGCTCAGCTGCAAAGTTGCAATAAGAAACTAAAACTTGAAAAGCAGAAAACAAGGCGTTTGTTGCAAAAAGTGAATGATATGAGTGTGGTTGTGACATCTTTGCGTGATAAGAACTTGATCACCACAAATTGTGCGGAAATGTTGGAGACAACATTCACTGGTATTCCAAAAGAAGTCATGAAGAGAATTCTGAGCAATACGAATAAATCTGCATCCTATCCAGAGGAACTAAGATCATTTGCTATGACTCTTCAGTTTTACTCCAGTAAAGCATATGACTATGTGAGAGAGTCTTTCGATTTGGCCTTGCCACATCCACGTCAAATTAGGTCATGGTACAAGGGCATCGAAGGAGATCCAGGTTTCACCAAGGCTGCATTTAATGCCCTACAAATGCGCGCCAAAGACTACGCAAGCCAAGGGAAGGAGGTTGTGTGTGCCATCATGTTTGATGAGATTGCAATTTGCAAGCATGTTGAATTCGCCAATGGAAGATACCATGGATATGTCGACATCGGTAGTGGGAAATTTGATGATTCTACACCGGTGGCAAGAGATGCTCTGGTGTTCATGGCCGTATCGGTGAATGAATCTTGGAAAATACCCTTGGGATATTTCCTCATAGTTGGCATGAATGGCGAGCACCGCGCTAATGTTGTCACGGAATGCTTTCACCGTCTACATGAGGCAGGTGTTCGAGCCGTCTCGCTTACATGTGATGGACCTTCTTGTCACCTGGCCATGATGCGTTGTTTGGGTGCAAAAATAGATGTCACTGCATTGGATCCATCTTTGGCCCATCCAGCTGATCCAACCCAAAGAGTGCATGTGATTGTGGATGCCTGCCACATGTTGAAGCTGTTGCGGAATGCATTGGCAGACGGTGGACTTTTCCAGACCAGTGATTGCAGGACTGTAAGGTGGCAGTACATTGAAGAGTTGAACGCTCTCCAAAAATCCGAAGGACTTCGTCTTGGAAATAAACTGAGGAGTGCTCACATACAGTGGAAGAAGCAGAAGATGAAGGTAAATCTCGCTGCGCAAGTTTTCAGTGCCAGTGTTGCTGATGCATTGCAATACTGCAATGAGGGTCTCCAACTGCCACAGTTCAAGGGATGTGAAGCGACAGTGGAATTTATCAGGCACATCGACAGTGCCTTTGATGTGTTGAACAGCAGAAATCCCCTTGGGAAAGGCTTCAAAGCACCTATGAGGAAAACCAACAAAGACAGATGGTGGAAAATAATGGAAGGAGCCAAAAAATTCCTCCTCAGTCTGAAAGATAGATCAGGCTCTCCGATGCATCTCGGTCCTCAGAAGACAGGGTTCATTGGTTTTATTGTTAGCATGGAGAGCACAATCAACTTGTTCTCTGAACTTGTTGATTCACCAAATGCCCCTCTGACATATCTCCTGACATTCAAATTCAGTCAGGATCACATCGAACTATTCTTTGCAGCTGTACGGGCACGAGGTGGCTTCAACAACAATCCCACAGCGAGACAGTTCAAGGCGGCGTATAAGCGCCTTCTGGTCCGACATGCAGTCAAGAACGGAACAGGAAATTGTGCAATCTTGGACAGAACTGATGTTCTCCACATTGACAACGTATCGCAATCCACAGTTAACGTGGCAAGAAAATATGACCTGCTCATCAGAGATCCCACTGCAGATGAACATGATTATGCAGATACACCGAATTTTGAGGAGGTGTCAGAGTACAAAGAAGCTGCTGTCAACTACATTGCTGGTTTTGTGGTGCGCATGATGCGGAAAAGAACAAGTTGCATGCAGTGCACGAAAGCATTGGGTGCTATCAATGGAGAGAGCCACCAGTTTGTGGCCATGAAGGACCGTGGAGGCCTGGAGAAGGCACCCTCAAGCATCGTCTCCGTATGCATGGAAACTGAGAAATGTTTTCAACGTATGATGAAAATATCGGATGGAAAACTTCCACAAGGTCAAGGAATCTGTTCCGCAGTGGCAAGGAGTGTACTAAAAAACTCATCTGCAATGAATCTTTTTCCTGATCTCCATTCGCACCAGTTCGATACAGCAGTGGAAGACAACCACATCCACAAGCTGGTGACCATGGCTTCATCCTGCTACAGCAAAATAAAGCTTTTCCACATGGGAAAAGAACACACAGAAATTATTACTGGTGATAAAGTGCGAAAGCAAATGTCAAGATTAGTGCTGTTCAAGCATCAGTGAATTGAATCTAGTTGTGTGTTTTGTGCACTGATCTCTATAATAACTATAGAGATCAGTGGTTTGCGTCCATGTAGTGTTCATCATTGTGAACTTCAGTATTTTGTGGAACATTAATGTCCACAAGTCCTGTTTATATACTGTCAAATGTGACATGGATGTTGTATATGTTTGTTATTACTTACCTAGTTAATATCGTGACATCATTTTTGCACATGTAATTTTTATTTGCACAAATATTTGGGTTTGTTATTGTTTCAGTGAAAGTTGCATCTTGCCAAATTTATTAATAATTCCTATACATGTGTTTTGTAATTACTTTGTTTCATTTTGTAATTGTTGGAATCTCGCTCTTGATGTATTGGTACTATATCTACAAGACAAATTCTTTTGCACAATAAATCATACAATAAATTTGTTATAAATAATAATTAAGTTTTGTTGCTGCATTTTCCAAGATTGTTCAAAAGTATGTTAAAATGCTTGTTTGAATGGCGTTTTAAGCTGAACTTAACCTTGTAATTCACTTCGGATACACTGAATAACAACATCTTCTCAATCCATGTATACATCATTATGATAAATTTTCAGATATCTGACGCTGAATAGAAACCAAAATGCACCTCCTCATTTAACTGAAACTTAGACAATTATTAATGAGGATAACCTGGAGTTGGCAAGAACAAACAACCTATAGTAACCATAACTATTATACACTATATACACCATATGAAGTAGGTGCAATTTATGTTTTAATATAGCACTGGTTCTGTTATGAAACACGTATTTGAATGCGTTGCTAATGAACATCCGCAAAGTGAGTTGGACAGTTCTCACTAAAAGCCTAAAATTTATCCTTCCAAAGCGTTTTGATATTCAAGTATGATTCAAGCGCTATATAAAACATCATATTATATATCTTTTATGTTTATTATAATAATAGTTATTGTCATTTGCGTGCAGTGTTTGGTGACGGTCATCGTATAGTTAGGACAAGGCATCACTCTTTTTGGGGGTTCCAAGATGGCGGCGGTTTTGCATCATCCAATGAGGCGTCTCTGCCCATCCAGTTATTATAGAGATCAGTGATACTAACATCAGGATGACGCGGATAAAAAATGTCGGCCCCACCCACTGATACAAAACGAAAGTTGGAGTATCTTTTCGTACACTCATGGTAGTTTATCGAGGACACTTGCAGTTCGAGTGTATGATATGTTTTATTGACACTTCAAGTAAGTAAAAACCACGAGAGTGTCTTTCACGTCCGGCCGTGCATAAATTCCTGCCGAGAGGCTCCGCCCCTCCCCTCTGTCCCCACCCTATTGGTTGGAGGGAAATCTTCAAACCACACCAGTTACATTCGAGGAGTGAACGGATGTCCGGTCTATCAAAGGGAAATACCGCTACAGGAGCTACCTCCGATATGCCTTCTGCTCAGCAAAAGAAAAGACCTCAAAATAGAAAATATTATGCAAATAACAAGCAGATTATTTTATCATGGGCAAGTGACAAGTACCTCTGAAAGTGAGGAGAAAAAGGCTATCTCTAAAGCGAGCTATGCAGTGGGCTCTGTAAAGCGCAAAGCTGCTTTCAATAGATACAATAGTGCTCACAGAGACAAGCTGAAAGCTGCTTGTAGAGATTACAATAGTGCTCACAGAGACGAGCTCAAAGCTGCTTGTAGTGAGTACAATAGTGCTCACAGAGACGAGCTCAAAGCTGCTTGTAGTGATTACAATAGTGCTCACAGAGACGAGCTCAAAGCTGCTTTTAAAAGACACTACATTGTTCACAGCAATATAATAAAAGCTGTTCGTCATGTGTACTACAGTATTCACAGACATAAAGAACTAGCTGCTTGTCGTGCACACTATCTAAAAAAGGCCAAGTCTATTCTAAAGTGTGCTTGGACATGTCACACAAACAACAGAGCCCAGCGTTGTGCAGACATGAGGCGAAAGGGAAATGATGGCACATGAGGAATGGCCTGATCATCGGTACTATTCCATCACTGAGGATTGGCAGCGCTCAGCATGCAATATGATCGGTCTCGTTTTCATCAGGTCCAACGGTATGAGTGGTGGTGGTCCAGATGTGATTCTTACATTTATACAGGTCATCACAGACTTCAAAAAATCAAATGCGACGGGAACTGTTTTTTTTTGCTCATTTGCACATATCATCACTGGCTCGCAACAACAACACGGAGCTGTGCGTTCTGCAATTGTCACACACATGTCTGATATTGAGCCATTCATACTTTCCACTGGTGTGCCCAGTGTTGAAGCCTACATAAGAGCTTCTTGTATGGACAGTGCAGGTACGTGGGGTACAGAAAACGAAATTCTTACTCTTGCTCATTTGCTGAATACCCCAGTGTATGTGTACAACAGCGAGAGTATGGATTGGGTAAGGTACTCCCCTATGCATGTTGACGAAAATTTGCATGAAAATGTCATGCAGATGGCATCAGGCTGCAGCATGATCACTTTGATGTTTTTCTCTCGACTGTAAATCCACAGTAGCTATTTTGGCCGTTTCTAAGTACAGGTCATTGTGTGGCATGAGGCTGGATGAAGACATTACTCTTTGAGAGACGATCAATAAGACAGAGCTGCAAGATACAGTCAGGGTTACTTAAGACAATATAGGAACATGTGCAGTGTTTGACATTGCTGAAGAAGACATCTTGACACTTTTGCTCCAAGGTTGGGTATCCTCTGAGTACCATATACCATTGTGTTATTCCACAACGTAAAAAATTACAGAAACAAGTGAATAAAAAAATGTATGCGAAATAAAAAAGGCAATGTAGGGATGACAAACTACAGTCTAAAAAACGTCCAAAACAAGATAGGGATAATGTTGGTTTAGAGCAGTGGTTCATCACCTTTTTAAAGGCGCCGAACCCTAACAAAACCCACCGAACACTCACGGAACCCCTCAAATTTGACAAAAAAATTAAGAAGAATTGCATCTTAATGTGTTTTCTGTTCTTCTTTTCGGGAGGCGATCTGGAAAATGCATGTTTTTGTTTTGGCAAGGGCCACCCTCAAATCATTTTCGCATGCAAGCCTGCTCCTTTTCTTTGTTTTAATGTCCACCAGTTTTGAAAACGCATGCTCACAGAGATACGTTGTAACGAACGGCGTGAGGATCTCAAGGGCAATTTTAGCGATGTGAGGATACCCTTCCATTTGGCGGCACCAAAACGTTGAGAGCGTTGTTCTGCCGAAGAGTTGTTGTTGAGTCTGGCTCTGCTGAAGTTCTATGAGGTCGTCAAGGTATTGGTCATTGACATCTGCCATTGCAACGTCGAAAGTCAACGGCTGCCGCACCCATGCTGGGTATTGCTCTTGGTCGGGGAAGTAGCCGTCGAATGACTTTCCCAGCTCATCCAAATGCGTGGCAATCGCTTGCTTCTGCTCCCCCGGTACAGCAGTGCCTCCAACTTTAGACCCATATTCGATCCCGCTCACGCACTCGTCCAGTAGCAAAAAGTTTATGAAGTTGTCGTTCTCTGTTCGCCGCCTCCACAACGGTAACTTCTTTCGGAAAGCACTCAGCTTTTCTTCAGATTTGATGACATTCACTCCACCGCCCTGCATCTAGCAATTGAGATGATTGAGTGCGTCGAAGATGTCAGCCAACTACGCCAAGGCGAGGATGAACTCTGACTCTTGGAAGTGCGTTGCATGGCAATGCTGATGTTCTCGCAAAAACAGGGCTAATTCTACACACAAGGCAAAAACACGGCTCACTACCTTCCGTCGTGATAACAATCGAACGTTACAGTGGTAGAGAAGGACTTCGAATTCAGAGCCGATTTCATTGCACAGCTCTTTCAAGGTGCGATGATTCAGAACACGGCTTCACACGTAATTCACAGTTTCAACAACGATTTTCAGAACATTGGCCAGTTTTGGAGGCAGGGTTTTTGATGCCAGCGCATGTCTGTGCAGGACGCAGTGCGTGATGATGTGTGGTGCATCACCCTTCACCAGTGCTCCAAAACCAGAGTTGCATCCCAGCATGGCTGGAACTCCGTCCGAGCAAACTGCAGACACCATGTTACACGAGTAGAGAGGCCGTTGCTTCTGAAGAAGTCATCCAGAAGTTTCTTCACATCAGCTGCCTTCGTCGTTGTTGTGAGAGGCTTGCAGAACAGAAAGTCTTCCTTGATCTCGTCTCCTTTGACATAACGCACAAATAAGATGACCTGGCTCAAATTCGAAACGTTGGTGGTCTCGTCGAGTTGAAGGCTGAATTTCGTTGGGCTCGCGACTAAATCTGCAACTACCTGGGCGAGGATGTAATCGCTCATGTCGTCGATTCTGCATCTGATGGTGTCATTTGAGAGTGGAACGAGAGACGACTTGTTTTCAGCAGCTTTTCCCAGCATGATGTTGGCCATCTTCAACGCAGCCGGTTTGATGAGTGTCTCGCCAACGGTGTGCGGTTTGCCTTGCTTTGTGATCAGGTACGCAACTTCATATGACGCGGTGAGGATCGGTTTGTCAATTGGAACAAAGCTGAGAGTGGGCAAGGTAGCACTTGCGTCGAATCGGACTCTCTTCAATTTGAATTCATCCAGCGTTGCGTCTTTGTACTGCCCCTCACCGTGCAGTTTTTTAAAGTGTTCCCGTAGTTTCGTTGGTGCTAGGCTGGAGTTGCTCAACTTGACATTGCAAAGCATGCATTGAGGACGCTGACTTCCATCCCGTTCTGTCAAACACGTGAACCCGTACCGCCTGTAATCCTCCGACCACTTCCTTTTTTTGCTCGACATACTGCAAAAAAAAGAAAAAAAAGTAACAAACTGATCTTAATTGAGTTCGGGCAAATAATTATATGACAAAAATTTAAAAAGGAACATGCTTAAATATAATCAGTACCCCTCTGAAAACTAAGAAATTTTAACGAAGAAAACATAACTTATAGTTACGATGATGGGATTTATTATCTACTCAACTCTATGTCACCTCAAATCCCATTATAATATTACATAGAAAACTGCGAATTGTTAGTTATGATTGGCGACCAAAGGAGTTATATCACCTCCACCTAATTTTCTGAGTAATTCAATCATATTTTATAATCACCATCCACTTTTGACTTTAATATAACTCTGAACCCGCCCTGCATATCCACAAACATTTCCAACTTACTTTTCAATTAATCAGTAACTCCAAAGTAAGGCGCGACCAATGACGCATGGCACACGGCAAGCTAATCGAGGCTATTCACTGGAATTTCCGAACACCTGCAAAGTCCAAAATCCAGTAAGTAAGTAAGCAAGTAAGCACCATCAACAGAATAATTAGCAAGTTGCTCATTGATTCAACTTACTACAGTCAGTGTCAAACAACTTATCTTAAACACAGACCAGAGAAACCATGAATGGGATGGGAATACAATTACAAATAACATTTCCATTCGTTCGTAACATACATAGCAAAATAATAATAATATTAATAACAAGCGTAATTACTAATTACACATAGATTCAAAATTGATACAAAACTAAAAAAAAAAAAAAATTGTAATGCATTTCGGAGGACCTCCACCGAACCCCTGAGAGTGGCTCACTGAACCCCTGGGGTTCAGACGAACCCAGGTTAAGAACCACGGCTTTAGAGAGTAGCTAACAGTATTGCCATCACTCAACAATCCCGACATCACTGCCTCATTTACACTTCATCAATTATTGCTTCAACTTTCTACAAACTCCACTGGTTACAAAAGTACTTGAATACTGTTGTAGTGCAGCCACATACTGAGACTCTACAAATTAGCAGTCCGAGTACAATGTTATTATTCCAGTACATGATCATCAACTTCTTATATACTGCATGGACATCTCCAATAACAGCATTCTATAATTATCTCCATTTGTGATTGGTCACTCTAAGTTGATAAAAAAGAAAAGTAGGAAAGACAACTGAAGCTGCAAGAAGTCCCTGAAATTATATGGGAGCTTGTTATATTTATGCAGAAATGAAATATAAGAGCTTCTAATACTTTTAGCTAGGCCCAAGACAATAGGCTGGAGGCAGTGATGCAGGGATTTTTTTTTTTTTTTGTATACATTGTACAGGATCTAGGCTCGTGAAAGAGCGAACATTTATCACACAAAAAATCAAACAGACACATAAAACATATAACAAGGGGAGCGGTAGACAAGACGGGGAGAGAAGGGGAGGCACACAAACACAACATTTGAGAGCAGGGTCATCGGGAGATCTGTGGGAGGGGGAGAGCTTGGGGGGAGGAGGCATGGGAAGGGGTGGGGGTGGGGGGAGGGAGAAGTATAAAACACAAGGACACTGCAAGGACTTCCAGGAAAGAAGTTGGCATTTCAAAAAAGTGGACCTGGGGTGAAATTAGCAGGGGTAGAAAAGATCAAGGTTTTGGATGGGGGAAGACAAGAGATGGTGGTGAACAGTTGTTTTGAAGACCTGAAGGGAGGAGTGGGATTGAAGAGAGTGAGGGAGTTTGTTCCAGAGGTGGGAGAAAAGAGGAATGAAGGAGTGAAGATGAGCAGAGAGTGTTGATTTTGGGAGTTTAACCATAAGAGGGTTGCAGGCAGATATTGTGCGACCTGTAGGAATATTTGGGGGACAGAGCCCAGAGAGAGCTGGGGGAGCAAGGCCAGAGAGGAATCGGTAGAAGACTGAAAGACCACCAACCTGCCTGTGGTGAGTAAGTGAAAGGCCTTCGGACTTAGCTTCCTAGCGGGAGATTCCAATGATTCTGAAAGCTTTGGTTTCAACAACGTGAAGCCGAGTTAGGTGTGAGGCAGGAGCACCGGCCCAGAGGGGAGAACTGTATTTAATTGAGCTGCGGATGAAAGCCTTGTACATGGTGAGGAGCTCAGGTGTACCAAGGAAGGACTTCACACGACGGAGGATGCCCAGTCGGCGACTGGCTTTGGAGGCCAGATTGGAAATGTGGTTTTCCCAGGAAAGATCATGGCAGATAGTGAGACCCAAAAGCTTGAGTGACAGAACTTCTTGGAGAGGATTGTTCAGAAAGTAGATGGGAAGGTTGCCCAGTCGGTCTTTTTGGAGAGACATACGAAGAGTGTGAGATTTGTCAGGATTGAAAGACATGTTCCACTTGTTTGACCAGTCTGTGATTTTTTTCCAGGTCTGCAGAGAGTGAGGAGGCTGCAGACTGCCGATCTGAAGGATGAGGTATGGAGCAGCAGAGAGTGGAGTCATCAGCAAAGAGATAGAGAGGATTTTCAAGAGGGTCAGGGAGATCATTGATGAAGACCAGAAAAACTGCCTTGGGGAACTGCAGCCTGCCAGGAAGGGGAGATGAGAGAAACCCATTCAGGGACACATGTTGACTATGACTAGAGAGGAAGTCCGCAAGCCATGCGTGGAGATTTCCATGGATACCATAGGAGGAGAGTTTGGTGAGCAGAGCGGGGTGCCAGACCGTATCGAAGGCACGTGATATGTCAAGGGAGACAGTTCTAATTTCCTGTTTGGCCTTGAGGACCTCCATCCATTGTTGAGACAGCAGAAGCAACATGTCCAGAGTAGAGTGACCTGGTCTGAAACCAAATTGATGATCAGAGATCAAGCCATTGGAGAAGAGGAAGGGTTTGATATCCGAAGCAATGATGGATTCCATGACTTTGCTGATAATTTGGAGAAGGCTGATTGGTCTGCAGTTGCAAGGATCTCTTTTCGCACCTTTTTGTGTGAAGCAGTGATGTTGGCTGATTTCCAAGGTGATCGCAGATGACCTTGAGCAAAAGAGAGGGTGAAGAGAACAGAGAGAGGGTGAAAGAGCGGAAGAGCAGGATTTTCGGACCCGTGGGCTGTTGCCGTCAGGTCCAGATTGGGAAGGTTGGGAGAGATGGAGGTGAGAGTTGGAAAGGGGAAGAAGCAGGGAGGACGCTTTGAGGAGGAGGGGTGAGAGGGGTGAATTGGAGAAAAAATGAGGGTGGGGAGATTTGAGGGGAGAGGTGAGGGGGGAGTTTGGGAGGGGAGGGGTGAGGGGGAGTCTAGGAAGGGAGGGGTGAGGGGGGAGTTTAGGGGGGAAGGGGCAAGGGTAGAGATTTGAAAGGGATGGGTGATGGGGAAGATTAGGAGGAGAGGGGTGAGTTTGGATTTTAGAAAGTGTTGTACGATTAATGGGAAACGAACATTTATTGCAAAATGAGTTTCTTGTGACCTTCGAGTCATAGATACTTTTGAAGATGCTGGAGGAGGGGTGGAGTGCAGGTGAGTTTAGATAATGTAGGAAGGAGGAACTGTCAGATATGGAATTTTTTTTTGAAATGAGGCGATTTGGTGAGCAAGTCGAAAGCAACCTTTTAAAGAAGAAGAAGAAAATTGTGTTATAATATATGACAGAATACAGCACTTCAGGGTAAAGTTTAAACATTCTAAAATTGAACAGTGAAAACTATCTGGGGAAATGGGGGTGAAACATGTGGTCGAAGAACGAACGAACGAATAATAACAAGGAAGGAAATGCTTTTTTTTGTTTGTTTGTTTTTTTAGTAAGATTTTAAACAAGGAAGAATGGGGTGAAAAGACTGGGAAAAACTGAGAGAACGAAAGTAAATGGACCACAATCGACCGTTGAGAGAAAAACAAAGCCTCAAGGTAGGAAACAAAGTACTACGCCGCAAATAACGCGGCACAAAAAAACCGACGATTTTATACAGGTATGAACGATTATGATTAACACCAAGAATCTTCCTTGGGACACACTGTAGGTACACCCACCGTAAGATAAATACAGTTTCGACAAATGTGAACTTAACGTCCAAATTACACGTTCAGCATTTACAAATGTGAACAATTACTTTACTTCGATAGTGTGAACAGCTTCGAAAAACGTCCAAAAAAACGTCCAAAAATAAAACGATTGTTATGTGATGGCAATACTGTTCGCTACTCTCTAAACCATCATTATCCCTATCTTGTTTAGGACCTTTTTTTGACTGTTGTTTGTCATCCCTACATTGCCTTTTTAATTTAGCATTAATTTTTTTTATTCACTTGTAGTAAATCTAATTGTAACACCAATCCCTTTGTAGTAACTGCAACGTTACTGGAGATTAAATATATATCTTAAATATATTAAAGTCGTGGAAGTTTTGTTTCCGGCCGTCATGCTACGTCATTACGTATATGATGTCATTACTGCATAAACACCCGCTCACTTCGAGAGCAGCAGGAAAGGTCATTCCTCTTTGGGGTATATCGATTATAGTCTCTCTATGATCGGGTCTCAAGAACATTGGGTGTGTGTTCACTTACCAAGTTTCTTGTGGAGAGATCGTCAAATGGTTTAAGCATTTGAGCAAGCACTCCATTCAAAACCGTTAAGGAACGGCTGGCTTGGCAAGTGCTAGCTCGCTGCTTGGTAAATGAGCACACCACCAACCCTTGTGGGGTACATAGATTACAGTAGATCTTTTCTTAGTTCTGCAAGTAAAACTTACCTCATGGATGTCTGGATTTCTCCAAATTTCTTTGTTTAATGTTATAAACAGCATTAGCGACTGTTTAAAAAGCTAATCAGGTGTGTTTGTGGTTTATAATATTTTACAAGCCCGGCTGCGCCGCTGTTAGACTTTTGGTCTTGTTTTTGTTTATTTCTGATAAATATGTCGTACCTGGTGCGAAAATTGGGTATTCTGATTTATATAATATGTACATAAATAGCAAAAAACCGCATCAACTGCAATGGCACTCGGTAGAGAGTAAACCTCCGCCAGGCTCAACAGTTTACGTTTGGTATCCAACTGACAGGTCGGATTTGAATCCAGACCTGAACCAAAATCTAATTGTCTTGTTCTTGTTACTTACCCAACTCATCCACATAGTTTTGTCATCATCATTAACAACTTTTTGAAATATCATGCTGTGTATCGTTTTTGGCCTTATCACTCAATGGTGAAAAATCACTTAAGAATTAAAAATTCTCGTATCAGAATCCACATTCAGATCTTCACCACAATCGAATAGAATCATCCTTGTCACATGCCCAACGAGTCCACCAAGTTTTGTCCAAATCCATCCATAACTTTTTGAGATGTTGTGCTATATTGGTCTTCACACGAAGGGCAGTGATACATTCGCAGCCCTGTGTCCTGCTGGTCATGTTGGTCAGCCCACTGCACCTCGCTGGGTTCTCAAGCCGTCATTTTGTTTCGGCCTACTCAAACGTGCCTTGCCTTGGAAACATGATCGTTTATCATTACATAATTGAAGCATATCATGAAAATCTGGATTCGGACACGAGGATTGGATGCTATAGATTAAATAATGTCCAAATCTGGAGTGAAATCTGACAAAATTTACCATATCTTGCGATTTTATAACTAAGTGTATATATGCATTTATTTGAACAAGGCTGGGATTATCGTTCTGGTGTTAGTTTTTTTATTTATTTAACTTTGTCAGGTAAAGCGCATCTCGCCATACGAGATCAGTGCCGGTGTGTGTTACTGTGTGTGTGTGTGTGTGTGTTACTGTGTGTGTCACTGTGGGTGTGTGTGTGTGTGTGTGTTACTGTGTGTGTTACTGTGTGTGTGTGTGTTACTGTGTGTGTTACTGTGTGTGTGTGTGTGTGTGTGTGTGTGTGTGTGTGTTTTGCTGTGTGTGTGTGTTACTGTGTGTGTGTGTTACTGTGTGTGTGTGTGTTACTGTGTGTGTGTTATTGTGTGTGTGTGTTACTGTGTGTGTGTTACTGTGTGTGTGTGTTACTGTGTGTGTGTGTGTTACTGTGTGTGTGTGTTACTGTGTGTGTGTGTGTTACTGTGTGTGTGTGTGTTACTGTGTGTGTGTGTGTGTGTGTGTGTGTGTGTGTGTGTGTGTGTGTGTGTGTGTGTGTTACTTAGTTTTGGTTGTTCGGCTGGGTCGTGGAGTTGTGCACTTTGGAGGAGGAGGGAGGAAGAAGAAGGCATCTCAGGATTTGCCTTTGTCTCTCTGGTCACCTGGGTCACTCGGCTGCGGCTGGGATTTTTCGGTGCACTCGTGCTGAGAGAGAGCAGTGTGGAACTTTTGCGATTGTGATGGGGAGGTGTTAGTGGTGGTTTGTGGGTCTGCGTTGTGCTTCCCAGGAATGCAGAGGGACCTGAGGGAGGACTGCCCTCACAAAGGACCACATGTTCGTGGTGCCAAGGAGTGGCCATCTTGCGCACTTCCCGCCTGTGGGGCTTTGAGCTTTGACGACCAGCAAGCTCCTAAAAGCCATTTGGGATGCAAAGCTGAGTGCCGGCCAGCTTAAAACAATTTATTTTATCTTATCTTTCCCCTTGTGTGTTTTTGTGTCTGCTGGAGGGTCCCTCAAAGTAGCAAATATTAATTTTACCTCAACCTTTATATTTCCGTGCTTTATTTCATAAAATTAATTATTGTGCCATTTCATTTGTTGTGTTGTTTATTTGTTCTGTGGGTTCGAGAATAAAACCGTGTGGCTTCCGTCTCGGGAAGCGCTTTGGTTCCCACCCGCGACGGACCAACCGCCAAATTCCGTGACGCACCTCGGAATTAAGGACCGTCACGGCTTTTCGTCATCGAGCAGTGTTAACCGCCGGGCAACAGGACAATATGTGTGTGTGTGTGTGTGTGTGTGTGTGTGTGTGTGTGTGTGTGTGTGTGTGTGTGTGTGTGTGTGTGTGTGTGTGTATATATATATATATATATATTGTTACAGACGCGGTGGTGGATGTTAGTTTACCGAGCGGTTTGGTATGACCACGTCTGCACAAGTTACCCGATTATACTCGAACGTTGCCGAGTCGCGCTACGCTAGGTCAATGAAGGAAAAGGACACACGGCTGGGATTAAAAGGACACGACACCAGGGATACGGTTCTCAGGACCTCCGGAGGAGGTTATATTCGTTCGGAAGGTTAGATTACAACTACAAGAGGGACAGCATAGAAAGACGAGCACTTAGACACACTCTTATATTAACCCCAACAGACGACAGATAAACGGGACAAAAGGCTGACTCACACGGGGATTGATGGCAAGGAAAGGCAGGCAGTCGATGGCTCAAGGTGCACTCTTGGCTCAAGGCAGAATCGACTCGGTCCGGTCCAGAGATGCAGGGAGGTCGCAGCGCTCGGAGGTAGTGACTTGCTCTTCTTCAAGCTGGGGTCGCATCTCACCTCACATCCGGCAAGTGGCTGCGTATATCCGGCGGGGAGTGACACACCCTCGGCTCGTTAGCTCCGCCCCAGATGGAATCGGCTCGTTGCTTCTCATTGGGTGCATGCGGGGGGGGTTACCGGCTCCGCCCTTGACGAGGGGCTGACAGGGAGCCCCTTCGTGGTAACCCCGTGGAGCGCATGGTCATGGCGGCTAACCGAGCTGGTGGGAGGACGCACACTCCCCCCCGCGCGCCGTGGTTGTAGTTGTTGTTGTAGCTGTAGTTGTTGTTTGGGGAAGAAGATGGAAGGAGGTATGGGAAGGTCCTAAACTCACTACTGGTGCCATATAATCACATTCTGGTGCAACGAAGAGTCATAATTAATGGAAACGAGTCCTTAACTGACATAGACTAAGAATAACTAGCAAGATGTCCGAAAGTTGTCTACGTGAGATGCGGTGGACCTGGGCACGACATTTAATGGGGGAAAAAGGGGAAGGTCGGTTCTACAGAGTGTTGTTTACAGACAATGGGACTAGGGAATGGGGGATTGGGGATAGTTGGGGAGTATTGGGGAAATAGGGGAATATTTACAAGCGGATATGGAGGCCAAATTCCATATTCGCAACATTGCACCCTTCTCTACCCTCGGGGCGTCCCGACCCGATAAATTTTTACCTAGTTTAGTGTGGCACTCAGATGTAGTTCCCACTACTATTAACTCTACCCTGAGTGTGACAGTTTTACAGATATTCACAAATGAGTAAATATGTCCCCCTGCGACGTTGCACCCTTCTCCTCTCAGAAACACACCCACAGGATAACCGAATCCGGAAAGAATTCGCAAACTAAACATACAGCCGGTAGGGAGCATTATTTACAAGACTACGCTGCTATTTACACTACGATCCAGGACCTGTTTTTGGAGGAACACATGCAGATGTTATGCATAGAGAGAGCACGCATGCCAGCATCGATACACCAACCCACGAGTGCTCTGTGGCCTACGGCCTTTAATAATGTGCAGAGCACCCCTTCCAAACACCAAAAGCACCACCCCATCACACAGTCAGCACCATCCGGCGCACCAATAAAGTGTTTATAAATCATTGTGTGGTGTCGCAGCCGGCCGATGTTCTGCCGCTGGTCTTGCCTTCGTGTGGTGCACTTGGCCTTCTTACTTCTTTCAAAAATAAAGAAAGGCGCCAACCGCGTCCATTTCTCTATTGTGACCGTCAGGGGGCCAACTGTTAGTGGTTCACCTTGTATGGCATAGGTGCCACGTTGACCCATAGGTCCATCCACGGGTGGTGCTTGGCCGCATAAGACTGCGGTCCATGGTGGGTGGCCACAAACATTGCGGTCCATATGGTGTATCGATCCAGGCAGCAAGCAGCGAAAGTGCAGGCCCACAACTGCGAAGCCAGCACCTCTCTCTCCTCTCTCTCTGGCCCAAAGCCAGATCCTCGGAGGTGGGAGACAAAAGAAGCAGACAAGTGAGTAAGGTGGTAAGGGCGCAAAAGTGCACGCAATACAAGATGATGCACACTGGGGGCACATGGGAACCAGGTGAGACAGGTACGTTCCTATCGTACGCCCCCCCCCCCCCACCAGGTAACCTACATGGCCCCTCCCTTACCCCTTACTGTATCCACAAAACACAACACTACCCATAAACATCTACTTTACAAATCAACAAACATCCCTACTGTCTTCCCCGTTCCTCCCATATACCAAATTCGTCTTCTCTCCCTCCTAACCAATCAAATTTGCCATTTTCAACTCAACATCATAATTTGCCATCTCCAACTCAACATCATAATTTGCTATCACCAATTCATCATCAGTCCCTCCTAGGGAGGGAGAGATGGAATCACCCCAATGTCTCATCCACGTCGTGATGCGTCTCACAAATCCACAGCAATCTCATTTCCTGCAACAAACAAAGAAAACACAGGTGTGGAGTCATCATCATCACCACAGGTAAGTGGCTGCGTATGGTGCGACAGGTTCATCAATCCTAACTATTTCCTAAATGACTTTAACAACTTTACACTACCCGGGGTCTTTCTCCGGCCAAACCATTGGCCCTCTTACACTATGGGTTCTAAAAACCAATTCCCATTGGCCAAACTGTGGTGCTTTTCAATTTGGGGTCTCACTCCCCCGATTCATCTCCCGGTGCCCTCGCACAATTTCTGGGCCGCGACGTGTACCTCTCCCAGTGGGTCTACCCACCTGCACACCTCCACCACTGCAGTTGCCTCCGAGCTTACCTGCTCCTCACCCTAACCTAACTACCTGGGGAAGGCCCTCTGGCGCTCTCCCCACTCGGTGCCCTCTCTGGCACTGGGCTACCCGATCCACACCCGGGATCCTCAGGCACCCACTCACAACTACCGGCTCCTAGAGCCCACCTGCGGCCTCACCTGGCCGACATCCTCACAGTGGTGGAGTGCCCAACCAACTACACACACTAACAGGCTACACGCCCAGCCATTTCCACAACACTAATGCACCCATTCACAACACCATTCTGCAACCGCACCACAAATGCCAATTTCCAACCACAATTTACCTATACCCTCTACCTAACACTTACACTACCCGCCCTGGGTATCCGTGATGGGGGTCCACTCTTCCCCCATTCACACCTTCGCACCATGCACACCACTCCGTACCACTTACTCCAACTCTCTCCACACACCTGTACTTGCACACCTGTGCTCTCACACCTGGTGCCACCTGCACCCTTCTCTCCCCAAGCGCATTCGCGCTGATCCACACACTCACTACTCATACACTGCTCCTCACACCTGTCCAGTTGCACACCTGTGCAATCACACCTGTTCAATTCTCACACAGCATCATCTCATCTAACTACTCCCCTCTGAAACTTGCGCTTCCCAGTCGTCCCTTTAAACTATTGCGCTCCCACGTCATTATAATCCACACTAATCTACCTGCGTCCCCACTACAGGTATCAGTCACTAACTAAACTTAACGTTACCTAATGTCAATCTCTTCTAGATCCCTACAATATAACCTAACCCACCCGGGCTAGTTTTCACTGCCATACACCCCATAATCTATTGCTCCTTTGCCCCCAACTGGGAAGGGTGGCAGGGATGCCACTCTTACCCACTGGGCCTATCGCTCCTCAATCAATTTTGCACATCAAATTTCAACAAATCAAAAATTTGCCAATCCTACTCATCATCTGCCAATCACTACTGCCAATCCCTTGCCAATCATCAAATTTGGTTTTTCTCTAATTTTGGGGCCAAAACACTAACCTCATCACCCAGTCTACTCACTAATGCCTCTCGGTGCGCCAATTCCTGTCCAAAGCCCGGCTTCGTAAAGCCAAGCAATGACTGCTGGTTGTTTTGTGCCGGCGGCTGGATGCGTCCGGCATTCGGGGCAGGGACAGGGGCTTACCCGGCCCGAGACCCCACGCACCATCTCGGCACGGAGCCATCCCATGGCTCGATCTCGACCTGCTGGAATGCCTCAACAAAAAGTGGTCGCCATGACGACCCTTCCTATCCAGCCGCCCGCTCCGCCTAGTGCAGCCCGGACGCGGCCGTTCAAAGCGAGGCCCGGCACGCACCGAGGGCCCGCTTCGGCTAAAAGTCGACCTAACCTCTAACCTGGTTACCGTCGATGCTTCACCTGGACGCTTACACCCCGCAGCCCGTTCCTTGCTCACACATCCAGCCGTTTCCATTCTCCTCGTACCTTTCCTTACACACCCAGGTACCCTCATTCCACTCACAGCCTTGGTCACACACCTGACCACCGAACACTTTGGCACACATTCGTTGGTCGCACACCTCACCAATACACCTCTTCGCGCCCCCTCCTCGGTCACCTCCTCTGTGACAATCACAGGTGTGCTCTCCTTCGCACACCCAACCACGTGCCTCACCACCAACTCCAGCGTGCATTCCCACTCACGCTCTACCATTCCAGGTGTGCATCCTTCCATCCCAGGTGTACATCCTCGCTCACCTGTCACAACCAACTCACTCTCCTTGTCACTCTCACTACTCTCACCTCCATTCTTGACAGCGCACTCTTTCCCCATGCACCTGTCCGTCACACACCTCTCTCGCGCACACTCTCCCGTTACACCCTCTGTAACACTCACCACAGGTGTGCATTCTTCCTTGCCTTTGACAGCGCACTCTTTCCCCATGCACCTGTCCGTCACACACCTCTCTCGTGCACACTCTCCCGTTACACCCTCTGTAACACTCACCACAGGTGTGCATTCTTCCTTGCCTTTGACAGCGCACTCTTTCCCCATGCACCTGTCCGTCACACACCTCTCTCGCGCACACTCTCCCGTTACACCCTCTGTAACACTCACCACAGGTGTGCATTCTCCCTTGCCTTTGACAGCGCACTCTTTCCCCATGCACCTGTCCGTCACACACCTTTCTCGCGCACACTCTCCCATCACACCCTCTGTAACACTCACAACACCGCGCTTCCATGTGCCCCCTCGCACACGCGCTACGACCGACTCACTCTCGCCAGCACCCTCACTCCTTGGCACGCACTTTTTCCTCACACACCCCAGAGTCGGACTTTCTCGCACACCTCCTCTTTCGCACACCAGACCTGTCGCACACTTCACCAACGGACTCTCACGAACACCCGGGTCCATCTCGACCCCCAAGCTTCTTAAATCCCCTGGCGCATCATACGCACGACCATATTGGTCACCACCTACACCGGGTCCTCTTCCTCTTCGCTTCTCCTCCATCACCTGCGAATCCCTCATCCAGTTAATGAGCACATCATCACGATCCGAACACAGACTTTGGACCAATTCTTTTACCTCCTCTTTTATCTCTTTCTTATCCCCTCTCCGTTGCTTCTTAATTTCGCTCATCCCTTCTTCCACTTCTTCTAATTTCTGCTTCACCTCTTTTATTCCCCGGTACGTCTCCTCAAGCTCGTCCTCTAAGGCTACCTTGACCGTTTCCAGGTGCGTCCTCACCTGCCGGTCCTTCGTCTCCATTACCTCTACCACCTCGTCCAACCTCGCTGTCAGTCCCTCACGTACCATCTGCCATTCCCTCTTTGTCGCTATTAAGTCGTTTTCTATGTCGTTTTGTGTCGCTTTTAAACCTCCTAATACCGCAGTGTTCCTTTGAACCTGCTCCACTAACTCCGTTTGTCCCACCGTCAGCTGCTCCACCTCCTGCGTCAGGTCCTCTATGCCCCCTTGTAACTTTACAGTCCCCTTTCTCACCTCCTTCTCCATGTGCTCCTTACAGTGCCTCACCTCCTCGCGCACTCCTCCGACCTCCTCACTCACTCCTCTTCTGATCTCCTCTCCCATCACTTGCATCTCCTGCCCAGATGCCACCCTCATCTGCTCCATTTCCTCCCTGTGAGCATCCAGTTTGGTTTCTACCCCCATTCTGACCCCCTCTATCTGCTGCTCCATTTGTTTAACTTCCCTTTCCGCTTGGTCCCTCATGTCCCTCAATTTGCCTTCCATACTGTTTTCTAACCCTATTAACCCATTTCTCACCTCTTTTATCCCATTGTCTAACCCCTCAAAATTTTTGTCTACCTTCTCACCAGTACCCCTCGCTTCGTCCCTCATTACCCCCATTTCGTTTCCCATTACCCCCATTTGGTTTCCCAACCGCTCACTATCAACCCTCATTCCCATCATTATTCTGCTTTCCATTTCTTCATTATTCTTGTCCATAAGGGCCTTCATTTGCATAAAAAACAAGTTCAAATCCACCGGGGGCGCTGCCACGGTCGCGGGCGCGGTGACCAGCGAGGCGCCATTTTGTGCGTTTGCTACCCTCGCTGCTTCGCTCTCCTCGCGTCCCTCAATTTGGTCCTGGACCGACCCTGCCTCACTCTCCCCTACCGGACCCCAGCTGTCTTGGTCTGCCATAGCGCGACTTTCAAAATTCGGGTTTTTATTTCCGTATAACAAAATCAAATTTCGCCGTTATAATTTCGCGCGGGAAACGCGCTCCGAATCGATTCTACTACAAATTTGGGCCTAATAACGCGCGGGAAACGCGCTCCGAATCGATTCTACTACAAATTTGGGCCTAATAACGTGCGGGAAACACGCTCCGAATCGATTCTACTACAAATTTGGGCCTAATAAATTTAGTCCCGGGTTCGAATTCCACTTCTCGACACCAATTGTTACAGACGCGGTGGTGGATGTTAGTTTACCGAGCGGTTTGGTATGACCACGTCTGCACAAGTTACCCGATTATACTCGAACGTTGCCGAGTCGCGCTACGCTAGGTCAATGAAGGAAAAGGACACACGGCTGGGATTAAAAGGACACGACACCAGGGATACGGTTCTCAGGACCTCCGGAGGAGGTTATATTCGTTCGGAAGGTTAGATTACAACTACAAGAGGGACAGCATAGAAAGACGAGCACTTAGACACACTCTTATATTAACCCCAACAGACGACAGATAAACGGGACAAAAGGCTGACTCACACGGGGATTGATGGCAAGGAAAGGCAGGCAGTCGATGGCTCAAGGTGCACTCTTGGCTCAAGGCAGAATCGACTCGGTCCGGTCCAGAGATGCAGGGAGGTCGCAGCGCTCGGAGGTAGTGACTTGCTCTTCTTCAAGCTGGGGGCGCATCTCACCTCACATCCGTGATCCGGCAAGTGGCTGCGTATATCCGGCGGGGAGTGACACACCCTCGGCTCGTTAGCTCCGCCCCAGATGGAATCGGCTCGTTGCTTCTCATTGGGTGCATGCGGGGGGGGGGGGGGGGTTACCGGCTCCGCCCTTGACGAGGGGCTGACAGGGAGCCCCTTCGTGGTAACCCCGTGGAGCGCATGGTCATGGCGGCTAACCGAGCTGGTGGGAGGACGCACACTCCCCCCCGCGCGCCGTGGTTGTAGTTGTTGTTGTAGCTGTAGTTGTTGTTGTTTGGGGAAGAAGATGGAAGGAGGTATGGGAAGGTCCTAAACTCACTACTGGTGCCATATAATCACATTCTGGTGCAACGAAGAGTCATAATTAATGGAAACGAGTCCTTAACTGACATAGACTAAGAATAACTAGCAAGATGTCCGAAAGTTGTCTACGTGAGATGCGGTGGACCTGGGCACGACATTTAATGGGGGAAAAAGGGGAAGGTCGGTTCTACAGAGTGTTGTTTACAGACAATGGGACTAGGGAATGGGGGATTGGGGATAGTTGGGGAGTATTGGGGAAATAGGGGAATATTTACAAGCGGATATGGAGGCCAAATTCCATATTCGCAACAATATATATACATATACATATATATGTATATATATATATATATATATATATATATATATATATATATATATATATATATATATGTATATATATATATATATATATATATATATATATATATATGTATATATATACAGTATATATATATATATTGTTGCGGATGTCTAACGTCGGCCTTCCCCTTACCAAGGGGGGATTAATCCCCTTGTAGCAGTTACCGCTGGATGCACACAATCGCCTTGCACCGGCCAGAACACGGCCATACGCGCCTCTCCCGGGCATGCCCGGACTCACTGTTCCCGGGCACGCCCGAACCTCCCGGGCACGCCCGGTCTCGTCTTTCCCGGGCATGCCCGCTCTCGCCTTTCCAGGGCTCGCCCAGAGCGTCCGGGCATGCCCGCTATCGCCTTTTCAGGGCTCGCCCAGAGTGTCCGGGCATGCCCGCTATCGCCTTTCCAGGGCTCGCCCAGAGCGTCCGGGCATGCCCGCTTTCGCCTTTCCAGGGCTCGCCCAGAGCGCCCGGGCACGTCCAGCCTCGACTTGCCAGGCCGCAGCCAAACACGCCCGGGCAGGTCCAGACTCGCCTTTCCAAGGCTCGCCCTTGACACCCGGGCATGCCCGGTATAGCTTTTGCCGGGCAAACTTCCCGACATAAATGTGTATATATATTGCTGCCCGATAAACGGGCTTGTCAGAATACCTGAGCTGTTTTGTTTCAATAAAGCAACTCGGACGAATTCCGTCTTTGGTCGCGTCAATTCTTTCGACTCGCGTTGGAGCGCAGTTCCTTCATTGGTGACCTACCGACATGGATACGGCAGTGATGCTTAAACTGCCTACCTTCTGGGAGGCTCACGCGGCTGTTTGGTTCGCTCAGGCGGACTCTCAGTTCGCCCTGCGAGGCATCACCGCGGACGACACCCGCTTCCACCATGTTGTGGCGGCGCTCGGTTCCGCCACCGCGGCCCGCGCCTTGAGCCTCCTCGAGCACCCGCCGGCTGCTGACAAATACGACGCGCTGAAGACACTCCTCCTCAACGCTTTCGCCCTCTCACCGGCAGCACGCGCACGGCGCCTGCTCGCTCTGCCCGAGCTCGGCGACACGCGCCCGTCAGAGCGCATGGACTATATGCTCTCGTTGCTCGGTGAGCACTCTCCGGATTTTCTGTTCCGCGAGCTGTTCCTTCGCCAGCTGCCTCACCCGGTACGCCTCGCCCTGGCTGGCACGTTGATCACGGATTCCCGCGCCCTCGCCAGGGAAGCCGATAAGATCTCCTCGGCGGGCCAGCACATCGGCGCGGTTACCTGGAGCCCGCCGCCTTCCGAGGCGACGCCCACGACGCCCGAGCGCCCTGCGCGGTTGGAGGCCGAACTGCCGGTGCAACTGGCAGCCGCCACGCCGCACCGCCCGCTTCCGACACGACGGCCGGGGCCTCCACCTGACCGTGCATGGTGTTATTACCACGCCAGGTTCGGACACAAGGCTCGGACGTGCCGGCCCCCGTGCACTTTCGGCAGGTCGGGAAACGGCCGGGCCGGCGTTCATTCCCAGCCATGAGCGCCGGCCACTCGGGCAACTTGCTGTTTATTCGGGACAAAGCGTCTGGGCGGCGTTTCCTGTGTGACACCGGCGCCCAACTGAGCGTCATACCCACCTCCGAGCAGGACAGGCGGGACGCCGTTTGCGGCCCCTCTTTGGTCGCTGCTAATGGCTCGGCCATACGCACTTTCGGCCCACGCGTCGTCACCCTCTGCTTCAGCAGCCAGCGTTTTCAATGGACTTTTGTGACCGCCTGCGGCCCCATGGCTTTGCTGGGCGCCGACTTCCTCTGCGCGCATGGGCTGCTGGTCGACGTCAAACGTCGTCGCCTTGTCAACGCCGAGACCTTCAGCTCCCTGGCGTGCACGATGAGCAGCTCCGCGCTGACCGAACTGGCATGCACCCTCCCGGCAGCGAACGAGTTCGCTCGCCTGCTCGCGGAATTCCCGGCCCTCACGCGGCCGACGTTTTCGGCCGTCGCGGTGCGGCACGGGATCGAGCACCACATACCCACTACGGGCCTGCCGGTCTACGCCAAGGCCCGCCGCCTCGACCCGGCCAAGCTCGCCGTGGCAAAGGCCGAGTTCGACGCGTTGGAGCACTTCGGCATTGTGCGGCGCTCCGATAGCGCGTGGGCATCGCCACTGCACATCGTGCCAAAGCCGGGGGGTGGATGGCGCCCGTGTGGCGACTACCGCCGTCTCAACGACGCTACCATCCCCGACAGGTACCCGATCCCGCATATTCAGGACTTTTCCGCCCGTTTGGCGGGACGGGTCTTCTTTTCGAAAATTGACCTGATACGGGGCTACCACCAGGTACCTGTCTGGGCGGCCGACGTCCCGAAGACGGCCGTCATCACGCCGTTCGGCCTGTTCGAATTTTTGCGGATGCCGTTTGGCCTCAAGAACGCGGCCCAGGCGTTCCAGCGCTTGATGGACGGCGTGCTGCGCGACCTGCCATTTCTTTTTGTCTTTCTGGACGATATCCTCGTCGCCAGCACGTCCCGCGCCGAGCACCTCCTCCACCTCCGAACACCGTTCGGCCGCCTCAGGGAGCACGGCTTAATTGTCAACCCGGTCAAATGCCACTTCGGCACGATGACCGTTGACTTTTTGGGCCACCGCATCACCAAGACCGGGGCCGTGCCGCTGCCGACCAAGGTTGAGGCCATCACCACGTTCCCGCGTCCCCGTTCCATCAAGGCCCTCCAAGAGTTCCTCGGCATGGTGAATTTTTATCACCGATTCGTGCCCTGCGCTGCTCAGCTCATGCGGCCCCTTTACGAGGCCCTCCGGGGCAAGCCGGCCAAGCATGACATTGTTTGGTCCGCGGCCATGGACGCGGCCTTCGCCAGCGCCAAACGGGCCCTCGCCGACGCAACGCTGCTGGCTCACCCGGTGCTCAACGCGCCCATCGCCCTCACTACGGACGCCTCCAACTACGCGGTGGGCGCCGTCCATGAGCAATGGGTGGACGGGGTTTGGCAGCCACTCGCTTTTTTCAGCCGGCAACTCCGGCCGAACGAGTTAAACTACAGCACGTTCGACCGCGAGCTGCTCGGGCTATTCCTGGCCGTTCGCCATTTCCGACACCTCCTGGAGGGCCGCCCGTTCACGGCTTTCGTCGACCACAAGCCGTTGGTCTACGCAATGGCTAAGGTCTTGGAGCCGTGGTCGGCCCGCCAGCAGCGCCACCTCTCCGCCGTGTCGGAGTTCACCACGGACATCCGGCACGTCGCCGGCAAAGACAACGCCGTGGCCGACTGTCTTTCTCGGGCCAGTGCGAACGTGGTCCACCTCGGCGTGGACTTCGCGCTCATGGCGGCCGACCAGACCACCGACGCCTCGGTGCAGGCACTCCGTGCGGCGGACACGGGCCTCCGCCTGGCCGACATTCCCTTCGCGGGCACCGTCCTGCTCTGCGACGTCTCCCAGGGCCAGCCTCGCCCCATCGTGCCCGTTTCCTGGCAGCTTCGCATCTTCGCCTCCATCCACGGCCTTTCTCACCCGGGCCGGAAAGCTTCTCAGAAGCTGGTGTCGGTGCGTTTCGTCTGGCACGGCCTTCGACGAAACATCCGCGACTGGGCCAACGCCTGCACGGCCTGCCAGCGGGTCAAGGTCCACCGCCACACCCAGGCCCCGCTGGCACCTTTCGCCGTGCCTGAACGGCGTTTCGACCACGTCCACGTGGACCTGGTGGGTCCCCTGCCCCCCTCGCGGGGGTTCACCCACCTGCTCACCATGGTGGACAGGACCACCAGGTGGCCGGAGGCCATGCCCCTCGCCTCCACCACCACCGCCGACGTGGCGCAGGCGTTCATCGCCACCTGGGTCGCGCGCTTTGGCGCACCAGCGGACATCTCGTCCGACCGCGGCCCACAGTTCACGTCTGAGCTTTGGGGCGCGGTCGCCCTTTCGTTGGGGGTCACGCTGCACCGCACCACGGCCTACCACCCCCAAGCCAATGGGTTGTGCGAGCGGTTTCACCGCTCCATGAAGGCCGCACTCATGGCCGGCCTTCAGGACGACGGTTGGGCCGACCGGCTGCCGTGGGTCCTTTTGGGCATTCGCACGGCCCCCAAGGAAGACCTCCAGGCGTCCGCCGCCGAGCTCGTCTACGGCCAGCCGCTCCGCGTCCCGGGCGAATTCGTGCCCGACGCTACCAGTCCCTGGTCCGCTGCTCGCCAGCGCTCGGACCTCCAGGAGGCAGCCCGACGATTTGCCCCCATGCCGACGTCCCGCCACGGTGGCCCCCAGTCCTACGTCCCCCCGGCGCTTCGCACAGCGGAGTACGTCTTTGTGCATCATGACGCACACCGGGGGCCACTCCGGCCGCCGTACGACGGGCCCTTCCGGGTCCTGCGACGGGGCGACAAGTCTTTCATCGTCGACTTCGGCGGCCGGCCGGACCGGATTTCTGTGGACCGCCTCAAACCGGCGCACATGGACGTCGACCGACCACCACGGTTGGCCTCTTCCTCCGCGGCGAGGCCGCCCCCCATCCACAGTTCCCCCCGCTCGACCACCCACCACCACGTCGGACCCCTCCCCACGACCCTCCAGGGGTCGCTTCGGCCTGGTCATCCGGACCCCCCTTAAATTGACCCTGCCGGTGCAGGTCGATTCTGGAGGGGCGTGTGTAGCGGTTACCGCTGGATGCACACAATCGCCTTGCACCGGCCAGAACACGGCCAGACGCGCCTCTCCCGGGCATGCCCGGACTCACTGTTCCCGGGCACGCCCGAACCTCCCGGGCACGCCCGGTCTCGTCTTTCCCGGGCATGCCCGCTCTTGCCTTTCCAGGGCTCGCCCAGAGCGTCCGGGCATGCCCGCTATCGCCTTTTCAGGGCTCGCCCAGAGCGTCCGGGCATGCCCGCTATCGCCTTTCCAGGGCTCGCCCAGAGCGTCCGGGCATGCCCGCTATCGCCTTTCCAGGGCTCGCCCAGAGCGCCCGGGCACGCCCAGCCTCGACTTGCCAGGCCGCAGCCAAACACGCCCGGGCAGGTCCAGACTCGCCTTTCCAAGGCTCGCCCTTGACACCCGGGCATGCCCGGTATAGCTTTTGCTGGGCAAACTTCCCGACATAAATGTGTATATATATTGCTGCCCGATAAACGGGCTTGTCAGAATATCTGAGCTGTTTTGTTTCAATAAAGCAACTCGGACGAATTCCGTCTTTGGTCGCGTCAATTCTTTCGACTCGCGTTGGAGCGCAGTTCCTTCACCCTTGTCCTTTTACTGGCCGACGTGATCCGGGCTATCACGTTCCTTCCGGCCGCCGTTAAATAGGGTTGCAAACCGAATTCTTATTACCTAAGTAGTAACACCGGCCGTGAAGCAAGGAAATAACCCCACCCGAACCACGGTTTCAGTGGACACGCCGTGCGATAGCGAGCCGCGATTCGGGCCGTTATCAGGAACTAACCCGATTGGAGCGGTTGTGATCGTGCCACGCTTACTCAATGGAGAAATCACTAAGACGGTCGAATTAAGAGGAAAACAGGAAGAACAGGTAATTTATTACACACTTTGTACAAAGAAGAGGAAGAAGAAGCAATGTACAGTGAAGAGGAAGAAGCAGATACACAGGGCAGCCTTATTCAGTCTTATACTTATCCCCTGGACACGGGCCCGTTCACACTCAGTTACACTCTCAGACTCACTCACACAGGGTTTGTAGATGGTCAGGCGATTGTCCCAAGGATCTCGTTCACAGCTCGCTCCGGTCCCCAACTCGTACCGCAAAGACGATGGTAGACGGCAGGCAAGCCCTCCGCATGGCGTTGGCGCAAAGCAGACAATTATATCGGGGAAAGGTAGGCTGGGCTAACGGTTAGGTTGTGGCTCACGGCCGCGTATGTAATTGAAGGACCGGCGCTTGATATTATCGCTCCCCGCAAAGCCACAGCCAAATTCCCACCGAGCCCTTGCAATCGATCAGGATAGCGCGTCTCTCACAATAGTCCTTCACAATGGTGCTTTCCCCAGCGAGTTTTTGAATAATGGCGCCTTCCACAAAAGTCCTTGTAACCAACAATGCAATGCGCTCCAACCAAGTCCAAGTCCTCTCCCTTGTGGAAGTACTGTACTGCATTAATATACTGTACTGCATGGTATTAAATGTACTCCAGCATTAATCAAAACTAATATGGAAGTAGAGATCTTGTTGATCGTTGGAATTGGAACACGAAGCAGAGAAACTATTTTGTAAATGAATGTCAGGAATGTATCTTTTGGGAATGGTAATCTCTTGTCCACCTGGTCACAGCCCCAGGCTGGAGCACCCCCCTATTGTGAGTTAAATGGAACTCGCAGCAGGAGGGGAGCGAGCTGGTGCCAGTGAGGCGACTGAGTAACGTTTGCGGAGAACGGATTAGGATTAGCGGAGGAAGGATTAATACTGCGGTGCCCATAAAAGAGTGAACATCTCCTTGACTCATCAGCACTCATCCTCAGAAGCCCTGCCCGACGGAATGAACGCGTACCACGAGTACGGCGCTGCGGAGAAGACATCGGCCACGAAAGAGGGACTATGCGGATAGAGTTATCTGGTCCATTGAGTTAACGGTAGTTATTAGTATTTGAATGAAGTGAACAACTAGTTAATAAAGTCATGACCTTTTGTAAAACCTGTTTCTGATCATTGGAGTCTTAAGTCCCAAACCACTTCCACGACACCCTTCTCAATACATGTCACAGCGCGTCTCTCCTCATAACTCAAGCCCTAGACTCGAGCGCCTGTCTCTCCCTTCTCATAACTCGTCACAGCGCATCTCTCCTCATAACTGAGGTGGGGGCCTCGCGCAAAGGGTTTTATTGCCACACCCAGCGAACCCTCTGGAACCTCTAGCCACACCCTGTCAGGCGATGTCGCCTCAGCCGTGGTTGGTTGTTGGGGTCTTACCGGCTCCGCCCTTGATGGCTGTCTGACGTGGCCACACCCCCACCCTTGTGCTCCGCCCCTTTTCCAGGCCTTACCTCGTGGACTTTGGGCTTGTTCGAGTGAAAACCCAAGGGCAGCGAACGCCGCTGGCAAGCAAGGTGCAAAGGCCAAAAAGGGGAATGAAAGGAAAACTCTCCTCCGAGGTGGAATTTGGAGGGTTTGGTGGCAAAATATAAGGGAGTCTACCTTATTTGATTTACACAATGCAGATGATTTACTAGGGAAATTGCCTTATCCTAAACACATACTATGACATAACTAATGTTCTAAATGGGCCTACGTGTTGTTTGTGGCCTAACTATGGGGTGCAACCTTTAACCTTTAATGATGTTACCTGTGTGGGTTCTCAAAACCGCAACAATATATATATATATATATATATATATATATATATATTGTTACAGACGCGGCTTTAGATGTTATATTGACCGAGCGGTGGTGTATTTAACCGCGTCCGAACAGTTACTCCCCGATTAGAACCCGATTCCACCCGACGTTGACCAGATCGCCCCACAGATATTCAATCGGGAAACCTCTAAAGCGACCGAAAGAGAATGAAAAAGAAGAAGAAGAAGAATACGGAGGAAGAACAGATTTATTATACACACACAGCAATGGATGGAAGAAGCAGTAACACAGCGAATCGTTAACTTACACTATTCATTTTTACTTAACCCCAAGACCACGAGCAGGACAGGACGTTCACACTTACACAGGGGATAATGCAGGCAGGTAGGGCTTGAGGTGGATTGCTTGAGAGGGAGGCAAAGTCGGGAGGCAGCAGCTCGCAATTCCTCGCGGTTTTGGCGGGAAAACCCTCCGTCGCGTATCCGCTGCGGTAGACGTCACGCGCTGGTTCGGCACACCTGCTCCTCTTCTTGTGGTGGAGCCGTCTCCCTCCTTTCAGCGCGTCTCTCCAAAGCTGGTTTCCTTGCCGAGTACCTCTCCTCTTTTGCTTGGAGCGTTTCGCATCTCACCGCTCCTCTTGGTGCAGCCTCTTTGCTCATCTCCCAGGTCATCTCCAAAAGCAGTCCCTTACAGTCGCTTTTATCACCTCGGGCGAAATCAAGCCGCCGGCTCCGAGGGCACGCCTACCGGGTCGCTCACCGCGGTGCTGATTGGCTGTTAGGGCTGGTTCACTCCTTCCCTCTTATGACGAGGTGGAGACACGCCTTTCTTCTCCGACTCAAAGCACATGGGCAATGGCGGCCTGCGGGATTGAAAACAACTCCCCTTTTGAAAGGAACTTTGGAGAGCGGAGATGTTTGGGGAAATTGGAAGGGCCTACGCTTATTTTGTTTGATACAATGCAAAGTCAATCTAGTGGGAAACACATATTTAGCCTACATGGAATAAGGAAATACACTATTTAAAAGATATATCGTGACCTGCGTGTAAGTTTCATGGAATTAACTAGGAGGACGGCTGCGACCATTATTTACATTAACAGGGTGTTACCATCCTTTTGTAACGTTCACATTGTAACGTTTTCACATTCGTTACACTTCCTCCAAAATTGTTACACTTCTCAAAAACCGTTACACTTCTCAAATTCGTTACACACTTCTCAAAATCGTTACACTGCACCCTCCTTTCTTCAGGCCCGGGCTCGGGCCTACTAAACTTTAACTTAGTGTGACACGTAGGTGTAATTCCCTCTACAATTAACCTGACCCTGAGTGTGACAATTTAAAAACACAAATAAGTATGTCCCCCTATTGCATTGCACCCTGTTTAACAGACTCAAGCCCACAGCTAACCGAATTACGGAATTATTCTCAAACTATACATTTACGGTGGGGAGCATTATTTACAATGACGTGATTTCTTATTTACAACGCAACCCAGGACCTGTGTGTTTTTTTTTCTTTTTCTTAGGGAACAAGAAAAAGAAATTCCTGTTGGGAGGGAGGAGACAGCACGCATTGCATCGATGCACCAGTACCAATACCACCAAAGCACCCAAAAGCACCAAAAGCACCAAAAGCACCACAAAGCACCAAAAGCACCACCCGGTGCGCAGTCACCATGGTTCATAATAAACACAACAAAACAACTGGTGGTGGTCTTCTCTTTCTCTGCTGGGCCGATGTTCTTCCCGACATCTTCTGGCTTCATGCGGCCTAGTTGGAAATAATAAAAAGCACAACTTGTGTCCATTTTTATTTAGGGCCTCAGGGGCCAACTAAGGGTGGTCCACCTGTTTGGCATAGGTGCCACCTTACCGAGGTCCGCAAGCAAGATTCCCTGGCCACTATGGCCGGTCTCCAACAGAGGTGCCCTGCCCCAGAACCTGGGGTCCATCAAGTGGTACTTGGCCGCAGAACAGCGGTCCATACAGTGGTACATCAACGCAATGCATGCTGGTTCTGGGAATCTCGGGCGCACAATGGCGCACAGGTCATGTGGGAGACAAAAGAAAGACAATTGAGCGAGGGGTAAGGTCACAAGGGTACACGTCAATAAGGCAATGCAAGGTGAAATGCGTACGGAGGGCGAAGTGAGAAAGCTCGTCCCTACCGTACGTCACCCCCCTGTCACCTACCCTACCCTTGCCCTTGCCCTTACCCCATATTTACAAAATCTACACATTACCAATTCGTCGCTACTGTCACGTCTTCCCCATATTTCCCCTATACCAAATTCGTCACCACAATCCCTCTACTTCAAAATTTGCCATCACCAATTCATCATCAATCCTCATAAGGAGGGAGAGATGGAATTACGCACAATGTCACACCCACGTCATGATGCGTCTCACAATCCAAACATTTGCATCATAAAAAATAATCAAAACATGGCATGGTGTGGAGTACCTGTCACCTCAGGTGAGTGGATGCAGATGGTGCGAGGAGATCCTTCATCCTAACTATTTTCTAAATGACTTTAACACACTTTACACTACCTGGGGTCTTTCCCTGCCAATCCATTGGCCAACTTACACTATGGGTTCTAATAACCAATTCCCATTGACCAAACTGTGGTGCTTCTCCATTTGGGGTCTCACTCCCCCGATTCATCTCCCGGTGCTCTAGCACAACTTCTGGGCTGCGACGTGTACCTCTCCCAGCAGGTCTACCCACCTGCACACCTCCACCACTGCAGTTGCCACCCGAGCTTACCTGCTCCTCACCCTAACCTATCTAACTGGGGCAGGCCCCTCCTGGCTCTGTCACCCCACTAGGTGCCCTCTGGCACTGGGCTACCCGGGTCCGTCCTCCGGATCCTCAGGCCCCATCCACAACTACCGGCTCCCAGAGCCCACCTGCGGCCTCACCTGGCCGACATCCTCACAGTGGTGGAGTGCCCAACCAACTACACACACTAACAGGCTACACGCCCAGCCATTTCCACAACACTAATGCACCCATCCAAAGACCATTCTTTCACCCGCACCACAGATGCCAATATCCAACCACAATTTACCTGTACCCTCTACCTAACACTTACACTACCCGCCCCGGGTATCCGTGATGGGGGTCCACTCTTCCCCCATTCACACCTTCGCACCATCCACTCCACTCCACAATTTCCACCATTCTCACTCCACGACCATCCATTCCAATACTCCAGATATTCCACACTACCATTTATTCCACACAGCCACATACACCTGTTGTTGCACACCTGTGCCCTCACACCTGGTGCCACCTGCACCCTCCTTTCTTCCTGGACCATTTGGTCAACACAACACGCAATCACCACTACTCCCTCATACACTGCTCCACACACCTGTTCAGTTGCACACCTGTGCAATCACACCTGTTCAATTCTCACCTGTTCAATCCTCACACACACGGCATCATCTCATCTAACTACTCCCCTCTGAAACTTGCGCTTCCCAGTCGTCCCTTTAAACTATTGCGCTCCCACGTCATTATCATCCACACTAAACTACCTGCGTCCCCACTACAGGTATCAGTCACTATCTAAACCTTAACGTTACCTAATGTCATCTTCGCTAGATCCCTACAATTATCCAAGCCCTCCCTGGCTCGGTTGTCATAGCCACCCCATAAACTATTGCGCATTTGCCCCCACTTTCTGTGAGGGATGACAGCGTTGCCATCCCCCCACATCGGGGGTCTCTCACTATAAATTTTGCTCGTCCAAATTCCAACCAATTCAAAAATTTTCCATTTACTGCCAATTCTACTCACTTTTCTAAATTTCGGATCAAAACACTATCACTATCACGATCACCATCATCACAGTCCGCTATATCCTAGCCTCGGTGCGTCATGACATCATTAAACTCGGCTTCGTAAAGCCGAGCAATGAATTCGGGTGGTTTGGTTGCCTGCAGGTTGAGTCCGTCCGGCTTTCGGTTCAAGGGAGGTGGTTTGGTTGGACCGAGGCTCCACGCACCATCTCGGCGCGGCACCTTGCGGTCCCGGGCCCGATGGCTCAATCTCCCCCGGTCGGAACCCCGTCCCCACGAGGGGGCACCGTTCCGCTTCCTCCCACTCGCCCTCGAACCGGACCGGTCGCCTCGCCCGACAAAGCCCGGACTCGACCGTGCGGGGCGGGGCCAAGCCCGAATCGGCAACGACGCTTCGAAGAGAAGCGACGCAGCATCGACCCGCGCCGGGCCTCGCACCCAACAAAGCACCCCTCGCACCGAGCGCTCGCATCGGCTATCCGTCGCCCTAACCGCTAACCTGGTTACCGTCGATGCTTTACTTGCATGCTTACAAGCATACGCTACCCCTTTCACCCTCACAAAACCTGGCGTTCCAACGCCGTCCGTACATTCCACCAACGCTCTCTCTGTTACACACCACACCTCTTGTGCACACTTCGGTCCACACCTCTCCTCCGTTACGTCCTCCGTAACACTCACCATGGGCGTGCACTCCGTATTGCTCTCACTCCCTGTGTCACACCCCGTACACACCGACGTGCATTCTCGCTCGCACTCGGTTTCACTCCCACACTTTATAGCACACCCACTCGCCGACGCACACTTTTTTCTCCCACGCGTGCCATTTCCACTCACATGGGACGCTTCACCAACGCCCGGGTGCCATATCGATCCCAATCGCGCGACAATTCTTTTGTCGCCAAACATCCTCTTACAAAATCTCCCCGCACAATACACAACAGCACGACTCACCTGGGGGATCCTTTTCTCCACGCGAACCTGCAAACTTCCATTCGGGTTAAGCACAGCATCGTGATGTGAGCAGGGACTTTGTACATAATCCATTTCTCCCTGCAATTCCCGGGCTACCTCCGTCATCTCTTCAATTTTAATTCCCAGCACTGCTTTTTCTTTATTAACCTCGGCAACCGCTGGCTTTAATAAAACACCCTCCTCTACCTCAGCGGTCGCCGGCTTTTCCAAACCCCGTGTCGCGATTTCTACCCCCGTCATTGTACCCGTGCTTTCCTCCGCTTCGCTCAACCAGCGCTTTTCGACCCGCGTTACCTCATCGTGCACCCCTGGGACCCTTTCGCCCACCATGCGATCCATGGTCTCCCCACATTTTTGCATGCGGTCACCCATTCTGTTCGTTATTGCTTCAATTTGGTTTCCCAATTTTTCTCTCCGAGCCCTCTTTTCGTCCCTCATTGCATCCATTTTTGCCATCAATTGGGTCATGAAGGCTTGCATTTGGGTCGCGCTCATTGGTTCCGCGGCCGTGGCCCCCTCAACCTCGTGCGCGAGAGCGCCATTTTGTGCGTCTGAAACCTCCGCAACCACATTGCCATTTTTCTCCTCCTCCCTTTCCTCCACATACATTTCCCCGAGGTCCTGGGTCGATTCCACCCTGTCTATTTCTCCCACCGACATCCGATCGCCTTGATTGTCCATGGCGCAATCTCAAAATTCGGGTTTTGCTTTATAAAACAAAATAAATTTCGGCAGCTTGTAATTTTGAGCGCGTTAAGCGCGCTTCGGGTCCGATCTCCCTCCTCGACACCAATTGTTACTCTAATAGTACAATTGGTGTTCCAAAATTTGGGCCTAACAAATTTAGTCCCAGGTCCGAATCCAACTCCTCGACACCAATTGTTACTCTAATAGTACAATTGGTGTTCCAAAATTTGGGCCTAACAAATTTAGTCCCAGGTCCGAATCCCACTGCTGACACCAAATGTTACCGACGCGGCTTTAGATGTTATATTGACCGAGCGGTGGTGTATTTAACCGCGTCCGAACAGTTACTCCCCGATTAGAACCCGATTCCACCCGACGTTGACCAGATCGCCCCACAGATATTCAATCGGGAAACCTCTAAAGCGACCGAAAGAGAATGAAAAAGAAGAAGAAGAAGAATACGGAGGAAGAACAGATTTATTATACACACACAGCAATGGATGGAAGAAGCAGTAACACAGCGAATCGTTAACTTACACTATTCATTTTTACTTAACCCCAAGACCACGAGCAGGACAGGACGTTCACACTTACACAGGGGATAATGCAGGCAGGTAGGGCTTGAGGTGGATTGTTTGAGAGGGAGGCAAAGTCGGGAGGCAGCAGCTCGCAATTCCTCGCGGTTTTGGCGGGAAAACCCTCCGTCGCTTATCCGCTGCGGTAGACGTCACGCGCTGGTTCGGCACACCTGCTCCTCTTCTTGTGGTGGAGCCGTCTCCCTCCTTTCAGCGCGTCTCTCCAAAGCTGGTTTCCTTGCCGAGTACCTCTCCTCTTTTGCTTGGAGCGTTTCGCATCTCACCGCTCCTCTTGGTGCAGCCTCTTTGCTCATCTCCCAGGTCATCTCCAAAAGCAGTCCCTTACAGTCGCTTTTATCACCTCGGGCGAAATCAAGCCGCCGGCTCCGAGGGCACGCCTACCGTGTCGCTCACCGCGGTGCTGATTGGCTGTTAGGGCTGGTTCACTCCTTCCCTCTTATGACGAGGTGGAGACACGCCTTTCTTCTCCGACTCAAAGCACATGGGCAATGGCGGCCTGCGGGATTGAAAACAACTCCCCTTTTGAAAGGAACTTTGGAGAGCGGAGATGTTTGGGGAAATTGGAAGGGCCTACGCTTATTTTGTTTGATACAATGCAAAGTCAATCTAGTGGGAAACACATATTTAGCCTACATGGAATAAGGAAATACACTATTTAAAAGATATATCGTGACCTGCGTGTAAGTTTCATGGAATTAACTAGGAGGACGGCTGCGACCATTATTTACATTAACAGGGTGTTACCATCCTTTTGTAACGTTCACATTGTAACGTTTTCACATTCGTTACACTTCCTCCAAAATTGTTACACTTCTCAAAAACCGTTACACTTCTCAAATTCGTTACACACTTCTCAAAATCGTTACAATATATATATATATATATATATATATATATATATATATATATATATATATATATATATACATATATATATATATATATACATATATATATATATATATATATATATATATATATATATATATATATATATATATATATATATATATATATATATATATATATATGTATTTATTAATATATACAGTCACGTGAAAAAGTAAGTACACCCCATGTAAAGTTTTGTCTTTTTCAACATATTTCAACATACAGCTATTTGATCTTCATTTCAACAATATTTATAGACAAAGGTGATATAATATCACAAATATCATGAAACATTTACATTTTGTAGTCCATTGTATAATTTAAATAAACATAAATGCAAATTTCGAATGTGGAAAAAGTAAGTACACCCTTGGCTCTAATAGGTGGTATTGCCCCCTTTGGCAGAAACAACCTCAAGTAGGCGTTTCTTATAACTGTCTATCAGTCTCTGACATCGACTGGGAGAATTTTTTGCCCACTCCTCCATGCAGAATTCTTTCAGCTGTGCGATGTTTGAGGGGTTTCTTGCATGCACAGCTCGTTTCAAATCCCTCAACAACATCTCGATGGGATTTCGAACCGAGCTTTGACTTGGTCATTCCAGAACCCTCCATTTCTTTCTTTTCAGCCATTCCTTGGTGGATTTACTGGTTTGTTTAGGGTCATTGTCATGTTGCAAGGTTAACCTTTGGTTGCGCTTCAACTTTCCGACAGATGGCCTCACATTATCCTCAAGCACCCTTTGGTACAATGAAGAATTCATAATGGATTATATGATGGTGAGCTGCCCAGGCCCTGATGCAGAAAAGCTGCCCCAAACCATAATATTTCCACCACCATGCTTTACAGTTGGTATCAGGTTCTTGTGGTCAAATGCTGTCTTTGGTTTTCGCCAAACATGTCTTCTGGTACAGTGGCAAAATAGCTCTGCCTTTGACTCATCTGTCCAGAGCACATTGTTCCAGAAGTGCTGGTCTTTGGCAAGGTGTTCATTGGCAAACTTTAGTCTTGCCCTGATGTTCTTTGTGGACAGCAAAGGTTTCTTCATGGCACACCTCCCATGTATATCAAATTTGTGCAGCCTCTTTCTAATGGTAGACTCGTGCACTTTGACATCAACAGTGGCAAGAGCTACCTGTAGGTCCCGTGATGACATTCTGTGGTTCTTAGAGTCTTCTTTCAGCATCTTGCGGTCTGCTCTCGGGCTGAACTTGCTGGGGCGGCCTGCCCGAACAAGTTGGCAGTTGTTTGGAATCTTCTCCACTTGTAGATGATCTTCCGGACAGTCGAATGATTGATTTCAAATTGTTTGGAGATCTTTTTACACCCCTTCCCAGACTCGTAGGCATCCATAACCTTCTTTCTGAAGGCCTCAGAGAGCTCTTTTGATCTAGGCATGGTGACGCCGCACACTTCAACAATAAAGAGCAAACCAAACTAAATGTCTGAGGTTTAAATAAGACAGGTTCCTCCAAGATCCTCTCTAACGATGTTCTAATCATTTGCACCTGAGCTGGTGCACCTGATTCAAATTTTAGGTATTTGAAGTAGTGATAAATGTAGGGGTGTTCTTATTTTTTCCACATGTGAAATTTGCATTTATGTTTATTTAAATTATACAATGGACTACAAAATATAAATGTTTCATGATATTTGTTATATTATATTGTAGTGGCTACCGCTGGGTATACACAATCGCCTTGCACCTACCGAGGACGCGGAGCGATCACCATGCCGGGCTCGCCCAGGACGCCCGGGCATGCCCGCTCTCGACTTGCCAGGCCTCGTCCGGGACGCCCGGGCATGCCCGGGCATGCCCGCTCTCGACTTGCCAGGCCTCGTCCAGGACGCCCGGGTTACGCCCCCTCTCGCCTTTCCCGGGCAAACGCTCCGGGATAATGTGTATATATATATTGCTGCCCGATAAACGGGCTTTTCAGAGTACCCGAGTTGATTTGACACAATAAAGAAACTCGGACGAATTCCAGCTTTTTGTCGCGTCCATTCTTTCGATTTACGTTGGAGCATAGCTCCTACATTGGTGACTCAACATGGACACGGCAGTTGCCCTCAAACTGCCTACCTTCTGGGAGGCTCACGCGGCGGTTTGGTTCGCCCAGGCGGACTCCCTGTTCGCCCTGCGAGGCATCACGGCCGACGACACCCGCCTCCACCATGTGGTAGCAGCACTCGGCTCAGCCACCACGGCCTGCGCCCTGAGCCTCCTCGAGCGCCCGCCAGCCGCTGACAAATACGACGCGATTAAAAAGCTCCTCCTCGACGCTTTCACCCTCTCATCAGCAGAACGCGCACGGCGCCTGCTCGACCTGCCCGAGCTCGGCGACACGCACCTGTCCGAGCGAATGGACTACATGCTTTCGCTGCTCGGCGAGCACTCTCCGGCATTCCTGTTCCGGGAGCTGTTCCTCCATCAGCTGCCTAGCCCGGTACGCCTCACCCTGGCAAGCACGACGATCACGGATCCCCGCGTCCTCGCCAGGGAAGCCGACAAGATCTCCGCGGCAGGCCAACGCATTGGAGCAGTGACCTGGAGCCCACCGCCGTCCGAAGCAACGCCCATGGCGCCCGAGCACCCGGCACGGTCGACGACCGAACTGCCGACGCAATTGGCGGCTGCTACGCCGCGCCGACCACCTCCAGCACGACGACCGGAGCCTCCACCTGACCAGGCGTGGTGTTATTATCATGCCAGGTTCGGACAGAAGGCCCGGACATGCCGACCCCCGTGCACCTTCGGCAAGCCAGGAAACAGCCGGGCCGGCGTTCATTACCAGCCATGAGCGCCGGCCACACGGGCAACTTACTTTTCATCACGGACAAAGCGTCCGGACGGCGCTTCCTGTGTGACACCGGCGCCCAACTGAGCGTCATACCCGCCTCCGATCAGGACAGGCAGTCCACGGTTTGCGGCCCCTCCTTGGTTGCGGCCAACGGATCGGCCATCCGCACCTCCGGCCCACGCAACGTCACCCTCTGCTTCGGCGGCCAACGCTTTAATTGGACTTTTGTAACCGCAAGCGTGCCCATGGCTCTGCTAGGCGCCGACTTCCTCTGCGCACACGGACTGCTGGTGGACGTCCAACGGCGTCGCCTCATCAACGCCGAGACCTTCAGCTCCCTGGCATGCACATTGAGCAGCTCCGCTCCGACCGAGCTGGCATGCGCCCTCCCGGCGGCGAACGAGTTTGCTCGCCTGCTCACGGAGTTCCAGGCCCTCACGCAGCCGACGTTTTCGGCCGTCGCAGTACGACATGGGATCGAGCACCACATACCAACCACGGGCCCGCCGGTCTACGCCAGAGCCCGCCGCCTCGACCCAGCCAAGCTCGGCATGGCCAAAGCCGAGTTCGACGCTTTGGAACACCTCGGCATCGTGCGGCGCTCCGATAGCGCGTGGGCTTCGCCACTACACATCGTCCCAAAACCAGGGGGCGGCTGGCGCCCATGTGGCGACTACCGCCGCCTTAACGACGCTACCACCCCCGACAGGTATCCGATCCCGCACATCCAAGACTTCTCCGCCCGTTTGGCAGGACGGGTCATTTTTTCAAAGATCGATTTAATACGGGGATATCACCAGGTACCTGTCAGGGCGGCCGACGTCCCAAAAACGGCCGTCATCACGCCGTTCGGCTTATTCTAATTTCTGCGAATGCCGTTTGGCCTCAAGAACGCGGCTCAGGCGTTCCAGCGCTTGATGGACGGCGTGCTGCTCGACCTGCCGTTCCTCTTCGTTTACCTGGACGACATCCTCGTCGCCAGCACGTCCCGGGCCGAGCACCTCCTCCACCTCCGAACACTGTTCGGGCGCCTTAGCGAGCACGGCCTCATCGTCAACCTGGCCAAATGCCACTTCGGCACGACGGCCGTTGATTTTTTGGGCCACCACATCACCAAGAACGGGGCCGTGCTGCTGCCAACCAAGGTCGAGGCCATCACCACGTTTCCGCGTCCCTGCTCCATAAAGGCCCTGCAGGAATTCGTGGGAATGGTGAATTTCTATCACCGCTTCGTGCCCCGCGCTGCTCAGCTCATGCGGCCCCTTTACGAAGCCCTCCGGGGCAAGCCGGCCAAGCACGACGTCGTCTGGTCCGCAGCAATGGACGCGGCCTTTAAAAGCTCAAAGCGGGCCCTCGCCGACGCAACACTGCTCGCTCACCCGGTGCTCAACGCTCCCATCGCCATCACCACGGATGCCTCCGACTACGCGGTGGGCGCCGTACATGAGCAATGGGTGAACGGGGTTTGGCAGCCACTCGCTTTTTTCAGCCGGCAACTCCGGCCGAACGAGCTCAAATATAGCACGTTTGACCGTGAGCTTTGGAACACCTCGGCATCGTGCGGCGCTCCGATAGCGCGTGGGCTTCGCCACTACACATCGTCCCAAAACTTAATTAATCTCGCGTCCCAAAACTTAATTAATCGTCCCAAAACGATTAATCTCGCGAGAGCACGACGAGATCTTGGAGACGGCGGCAGGGATTTTCGAAGCTCCACACGGTCTCCACGTTTTTCGAAGTTAAGTCTGTTCACAATTGTATTTTGTCGAAACTGTATTTATCTTTCGGTGTGTGAAGTTATTGTGTGCAACTTTGGTTGTTTCTCGGTGTTTATCTTTCATAAATTGATCGTCTGTTTGCCGTGTCGCGAGCAAGGCCTTTGCCGCGTCGCGAACGATTTGAAATCGAAGTTAAGTGATTGTTCCCATTTGTATTTTCGTTAAAACTGTATTTATTTATGGTGTTGTACGTATATTGTGTCCCGACGAAGATTTTTCGGTGCAAATCTTTCATACCTGTATTGAAAATCGTGTTAATTCGTGTCGTGTCTTGAGGCCTTGTACAGTGTGCACTGTACAACCTTGAGGCTTTGTTTTTCTCAGCGGTCCGTCGTTTGTGATCCAATAACTTTCGTTCTCTGTATTCCCAGGCTTTTCACCCATAGCCTACTTCCTTGTGTAAATCTCAACTCAAAACAAAAAAAACAAACAAAAAAACAAACAAACAAACAACATTTCCTTCTCTGTTCTCATTCGTTTATTCATTCTTATTCGTTCGTTCGTTCTTCGACCACGTGTTTCTCCCCCATTTCCCCAGATAGTTTTCACTCATTAACCTTCAATGTTTACACTTTCCCCTCAAGTTATGTATTCCGTCATATTTTATAACACCTTTATCTTCTTCTTCTTTAAAAGGCTGCTTTCGACTTGCTCACCAAATCAATTCATCCCAAAAAAAATATCCATCTCCTAAAGTGCCTTTTTTCTACATTCCCTAAACTCTCCTGCACTCCATCCTCCATCCAGCGTCCTTAAACGTATTTTTAACTCGAAGGTCACAAGAAACTCATTTTGCAATAAATGTTCGTTTCCCATAAATCGTACACTTTCAAAAATCCAATCTCACCCCTCCCCTCCAAATCTTCCCCATAACCCCTCCCCTCCAAATCTTCCCCATCACCCCTCCCCTCCAAATCTTCCCCATCACCCATCCCTTTCAAATCTCCCCCCTTGCCCCCTCCGTCCTAAACTACCCCCTCACCCCTCCCCGCCAAGACGCCCCCTCGCCCCTCCCCTCCTAGACTCCTGCCTCACCCCTCCCCTCCAAATCTCCCCCATATCCCATCCCTTTCAAATCCCTCCCCTTGTCCCTTCCCTCCCAAACTCCCCCCTCACCCCTCCCCTTCAAATCTCCCCACCCTCATTGCTTCTCAATTTCCCCCCTCTCACTCCCCCTCCTCAAAGCGTCCTCCCCGCTTCTTCCCCCTTCAAACTCTCACCTCCATCTCCCCCAACCTTCTGCCTCGCTCTTCCCCCTCCTCAAATAACACCTCATTGTGGCTCACCCAATCACCATCAAACCTTTTGTCCGCCCCATCCTTCCCTTTCTCCGAGCTATTCTGAAATCTCTGACACACCTTCAACAGCTCTCCCTACCTCTTCCACCTCTTCCACATCTTACCCTACCCCTCCTCCCCCCTGTTCTGTATCTGATGCTCCCCCTTCCTCTTCATTAACGGTATGGACCTCAAACATCCGGGGCCTTCGTTCAAACTTAACTGATCTCTCCATACAGGTTGCTTCTGTCAAACCAGACGTGATCTGCTTAACAGAAACTTTCCTCCTTTATGATGTCTCTGATTCCAAAGTATCTCTCCCGGGCTACTCCCTCCTCCGGTATGATAGACCTGAGCCTCGTCCTGGAGGCGGGGTTGCTATCTTTATCAAAAACTCTCTTCCTCACTCGCCCTGCACTGCACTCTCTCCACCTCACCCCCAGGAATACCTCTGGCTACGGCTTCCCCTTCGCTCCCACCTCTTGTTCATATGTGTGTTGTACCGTCCACCAAACAGTGATGACTCCATCTACATCTCGCTGTCTGATGATATGGACCAACTTCTATCTACTCATCCCAACTCTCTCTTCCTCATATGTGGTGATTTCAACTGTCATCATGCCAGTTGGCTGGGTGTGGGTACCTCTGTCACCAGCCATGGCTCCTCAGCAAAGGACTTCTGCGACTCACTGGGACTGACACAATCTGTCAATTTCCCGACCCGGATCTCAGTCAACGGAACATCTTCTCTTCTGGACTTGGTTATGACTAACTTCCCTGAAAATGTCTGCTGCTCTTCTTCTGCTCTGATCGGATCATCTGATCATGTCCTTGTTAAAGTGGACATCTCTCTGACCATCCTCAGGGAGCCTGCTCAGCATCGACGAGTCTGGCATTTCACTCAGGCCAACTGGCACGGTCTTCAAGCAGCCATCAATCATCTGGACTGGTCTCCCATCTCTACCACCTCTGACATCAACTCATCCTGGGAATTCTTCCAAAGTAAATTGCTCTCTCTCATGCACAGATTTATCCCATCTCGTCTTCAGTTGTCATACCCTTCCTCCCGTCCATGGTACACGGAATCTTGTGGTGAGGCTGTTGCCCAGAAACAACTTGCCTTCGTCTCCTGGAAAGCAAATCCAACGGAAGGAAATCTCATTTCCTTTCACAAAGCCCGAAACAAGTGTGTGTCCACCCTCAGGAGAGCCAGGAAACAATATCTCTCCGTTCTCAAGACCGAACTCTCTTATCTGTCTCCCTCTTCCAAATCCTGGTGGCGTCTGGTAAAATCCGTTTCTGGTGTTTGTTCCCCCTCCATCCCCTCCCTTACCTCAAATGGCTACACAGCTGACTCCGCACGTGAAAAAGCTGAATGCCTCAACTCTGTGTTTGCCTCTAAATCTTGTGTCCCAAACCCATCCCTCTCTGTACCCACCATACCCAGTCGTACCCTGCTGCTCCTGGACTCCGTGTCCTTTCCTCCTGACAAGGTGGAAAAGTTTCTGTCAACCCTCGACTCTGAATCTGCAACTGGACCCGACGGCATCAGCCCACGGGTCCTAAAATCCTGCTCTGCTGCTCTATCTCACCCTCTCTCTGTTCTCTTCACCCTCTCTTTTGCTCAAGGTCAACTGCCATCTGCTTGGAAATCAGCCAACATCACCGCTTTGCACAAAAAAGGTGCAAAAACAGATCCTAGCAACTACAGACCAATCAGCCTTCTCCCAATTATCAGCAAAGTCATGGAATCCATCATTGCTTCGGATATGAAATCTTTCCTCTTCTCCAATGGCTGGATCTCTGATCATCAATTTGGTTTCAGACCAGGTCACTCTACTCTGGACATGCTGCTTCTGCTGTCTCAACAATGGATGGAGGTCCTCAATGCCAAACAGGAAATTAGAGCTGTCTCCCTCGACATATCACGTGCCTTCGACACGGTCTGGCACCCCGCTCTGCTCACCAAACTCTCCTCCTTTGGTATCCATGGAAATCTCCACGCATGGCTGGCGGACTTCCTCTCTAGTCGTCGTCAACGTGTGGCCCTGAATGGGTTTCTCTCATCTCCTCTTCCTGTTCAGGCTGGAGTTCCCCAAGGCAGTGTTCTGGGCCCCGTGCTTTTTCTGGTCTTCATCAATGATCTCTCTGACTCTCTCGAAAATCCTCTCTATCTCTTTGCTGATGACTCCACTCTCTGCCGCTCCATTCCTCTTCCCTCAGATCGGCAGTCTGCTGCCTCCTCACTCTCTGAAGACCTGGACAAAATCACAGACTGGTCAAACAAGTGGAACATGTCTTTCAATCCTGACAAATCTCACACTCTTACTATGTCTCTCCGAAAAGATCGACTGGACAACCCTCCCATCTACTTTCTCAACAATCCTCTCCAAGAAGTTCTGTCGCTCAAGATTTTGGGTCTCACTATCTGCCATGATCTTTCTTGGGAAAACCACATTTCCAAGCTGGCCTCCAAAGCCAGTCGCCGACTGGGTATCCTCCGTCGTGCGAAGTCCTTCCTCGGCACACCTGAGCTCCTCACCACATACAAGGCTTTCATCCGCAGCTCAATGGAATACTGTTCTCCCCTATGGGCCGGTGCTCCTGCCTCACACCTAGCTCGGCTTCACGCTGTTGAAACCAAAGCTTTCAGAATTATTGGAATCTCCCGCGATGAAGCTATCTCTGAGGGCCTTTCACTCATTCACCGCAGGCAGGTAGGTGGTCTTTCTGTCTTCTACCGACTCCTCTCCGGCCTTGCACCCCCAGCTCTCTCTGTGCTCTGTCCCCCAAATATTCCTACAGGTCGCACAAGATCTGCCAGCAACCCTCTGATGGTTAAACTGCCGAAATCTCGGCTCTCTGCTCACCTTCACTCTTTCATTCCTCTTTTCTCCCGCCTCTGGAACAAACTCCCTCACTCCCTTCAATCCCACTCCTCCCTCCAGGTCTTTAAAACAGCTGTTCACCACCATCTCTTATCTTCCCCCATCCAAAACCTTGATCTTTTCTACCCCCGCTAATTCACCCCAGATCCACCTTGTTTGAAATTCCAACTTCTTTCCTGGAAGTCCTGGCAGTGTCCATATGTTTTATACCTCTCCCACCGCCCCCTTCCCACGCCCCCCCCCCCAAAGCCCTCGCCCTCTCTCAGATCTCTCGATGTCTCCATGTCTCTCGGTCCCTGCTCTCAAATGTTGTGTTTGTGTCCTTCCCCCTCTCTCCCCATCTTGTCTACCGCTCCCTATGTTATATGTTTTATGTGTCGGTTTGTCTTTCTGTGTGATTAATGTTCGCTCTTTCACGAGCCTCGATCTTGTATACAAAAAATAAAAATAAAAAAATAAAAAAGCTCCTCGGTCTACACCTGGCCATTCGCCATTTCCGCCACCTCCTGGAGGGCCGACCCGTCACGGCGTTCGTCGACCACAAGCCGTTGGTTTACGCAATGGCCAAGGTCACGGAGCCGTGGTCGGCCCGCCAACAGCGCCACCTCTCCGCCGTGTCGGAGTTTACCACGGACATCCGGCACGTCGCCGGCAAAGACAACGCCATGGCCGACTGTCTTAATCGGGCCAGCGCGAACGCGGTCCACCTCGGCGTGGACTTCGCGCTTATGGTGGCAGACCAAACCACCGACACCACGGTGCAAGCCCTCCGGGCGGCGGACACGGGCCTCCGCCTGGCCGACATCCCCTTCGCGGACACTGTCCTGCTCTGCGACGTCTCCCAAGGCCAGCCTCGCCCCATCGTGCCCGTTACCTGGCAACGCCGCATCTTTGCCTCCCTCCACGGCCTTTCCCACCCGGGCCGGAAAGCTTCCCAGAAGCTGGTGTCGGCGCGATTCGTCTGGCACGGCCTTCGACGAGACGTCCGCGATTGGACCAGCACCTGCACAGCCTGCCAACAGGCCAAGGTCCACCGACACACCCAGGCCCCGCTGGCACCTTTCACCGTGCCCGAACGACGTTTCGACCACGTCAACGTGGACCTGGTGGGCCCCTCCCCCCATCACGGGGTTTCACACACCTGCTCACCATGGTGGACAGGACCACCAGGTGGCCGGAGGCCGTTCCCCTCATCTCCACAACCACCGCCGACGTGGCGCAGGCTTTCATCGCCACCTGGGTCGCCCGCTTCGGCGCACCGGCGGACATCTCGTCGGACCGCGGACCGCAGTTCACCTCAGAGCTGTGGGGCGTGGTCGCCCGCAACCTGGGGGTCAAGCTCCACCGTACTACGGCCTACCACCCCCAAGCCAACCGGTTGTGCGAGCGATTCCACAGCTCCATGAAGGCCGCGCTCATGGCTGGCCTTCAGGACGGCGGTTGGGCCGACCGGCTGCCGTGGGTCCTTTTGGGCCTCTGCACGGCCCCCAAGGAGGACCTCGGGCGTCCACCGCCGAGCTTGTCTACGGCCAGGCGCTACGCGTCCCGGGCGAATTCGTGCCCGACGCTACCAGTCCCTGGTCTGCAGCTCACCAGCGCTCGGACCTCCAGGAGACCGCCCGACGGTTTGCCCCCGTGCCAACGTCCCACCACGGTGACCCCCAGTCCTACATCCCCCCAGCGCTTCGCACAGCGGAGTACGTTTTTGTGCGTCATGACGCACATCGGGGGCCACTCCGGCCGCCGTACGACGGGCCCTTCCGGGTCCTGCGACGGGACGACAAGTCGTTCGTCATCGACATCGGCGGCAGGTCGGACCGGATTGCGGTGGACCGCCTCAAGCCGGCGCACGTGGACGTCGACCAACCGCCACGGTTGGCCCTTCCGCCGCGGCGAGGCTGCCCCCCGTCCACGGTGCCCCCCACTCGACCGCCCACCACCACACCGGACCCCCCTCAACGACCCGCCAGGGGTCGCTTCGGCCGGGTCATCAGGACCCCCCTTAAATTGACCCTGCAAGTCGATTCTGGGGGGACGTGTGTAGCGGCTACCGCTGGGTATCCACAATCGCCTTGCACCTACCGAGGACGCGGAGCGATCACCATGCCGGGCTCGCCCAGGACGCCCGGGCATGCCCGCTCTCGACTTGCCAGGCCTCGTCTGGGACGCCCGGGCGCGCCCGCTCTCGACTTGCCAGGCCTCGTCCAGGACGCCCGGGCACGCCCCCTCTCGCCTTTCCCGGGCAAACGCTCCGGGATAATGTGTATATATATTGCTGCCCGATAAACGGGCTTTTCAGAGTACCCGAGTTGATTTGACACAATAAAGAAACTCGGACGAATTCCAGCTTTTTGTCGCGTCCATTCTTTCGATTTACGTTGGAGCATAGCTCCTACAATATCACCTTTATCTATCAATATTGTTGAAATGAAGATCAAATAGCTGTATGTTGAAATATGTTGAAAAAGTCAAAACTTTACATGGGGTGTACTTACTTTTTCACGTGACTATATTTATTTATATTATATTTATACACAAAGAATTAAGTTAAGCACCCCCCCCGTTTTTTTACAACCTCGCACATTACAAGTTTGTTGTCGTCAAAACAGTGTAATATACCCATGATATTGCTATATTTTCTGGAGAAGTGATATTATGGTCACATAAAAACATAACAATCATGCCGTTTTCAATATTTTATTCTGAATAATTTAAGGTGAACTTTTTTGGGAATTTTAGGCATATTTTCACCTCAATTTAAGTATGGAGCTATAGGTCCATCACGGACAGTGTGGATGACGTTTATGTTTTCTAACGTACAGTCATTGTTCTGAGAAGACCTCTAGCGATCTTTGCGTCAATAACGTGTGTAGGACCCACGTGATCGGATCACTGACTCAACCCTACGTCGCATAGACCCTGTAAGCCGTCGTATGCGTTGCTGTGGCAGGTTGTTCCATTCCCGATGTAATGCACGTTCCAATTCACGTAATGCACGTAATGCACGTAATGCAAATTGCGAAGATGGTCCCTCCAATAGCCAATCTGGATGAATTGGAACGTGCATTACATCGGGAATGGAACAACCTGCCACAGCAACGCATACGACGGCTTACAGGGTCTATGAGACGTAGGGTTGAGTCAGTGATCCGATCACGTGGGTCCTACACACGTTATTGACGCAAAGATCGCTAGAGGTCTTCTCAGAACAATGACTGTACGTTAGAAAACATAAACGTCATCCACACTGTCCGTGATGGACCTATAGCTCCATACTTAAATTGAGGTGAAAATATGCCTAAAATTCCCAAAAAAGTTCACTTTAAATTATTCAGAATAAAATATTGAAAACGGCATGATTGTTATGTTTTTATGTGACCATAATATCACTTCTCCAGAAAATATAGCAATATCATGGGTATATTACACTGTTTTGACGACAACAAACTTGTAATGTGCGAGGTTGTAAAAAAACGGGGGGGGGGGGGTGCTTAACTTAATTCTTTGTGTATATGTATATATTTACTCAGCCCGTCATCCTTCTGAGGTCGGCAAATTGAGTACCAGTTCACTGGTAATTCCCTGCTTGTCGCAACAGGCGACTAACAGGGTTGGCGGCAGGAAGGGCATCCGGCCATAAAACATTGCTTCAAAAAGGGGACCACGGTGCCCGAAAAAGGCCAACCCCCGCAGTAGGGAGATAATGGGGCTTCCAGGACACCCATGTATTTAGATGGGACTTTTTCCCAAACTGCCCATTTTTCCCCCGATTACCGTGACACCCCCTTCTCCTTTTACATGTAAGTGAATGGGGGAGTCCTTACTTACCCTCCAAGGACCACGCGACATTCAAAATTCCTCATTGATCCTATGAATATTTGCTCATTTTCTAATTTTTTGCTCATTTTGATAGATCGCTCATTTGATAGATCGCTCATTTTGATAGATCGAGAATTTTTTAAACAACTCCATTCTCTTATGGAACTCATCCCCATCTAGGATATTGATAAACTTTACATCAAGTACCTTTCTCTGTGCGTTTATAAAATGATATGTTTCACGGAGGGACCTGGTCTGTCCTCCTCCCGATCCACATACCATTTTAAAATTATAATATTTATTATCCGGTTGATAACCATCAAAGTTCTCACTCCACTCTAATATATTTTTCTTCCCGCCCTCCATTACCCCACTTAACAAATGAATACGTTTATCCGTCTTGAGGACCTTCTGACCCTCTCAACCTCTCGGATCTGGTATTTCTCACACTCATTTTGTTTTCCATTTATATACCAAGGTTGATTACACCTCCACCCTTTAGTCTGGTTAATACTTGGTTCTATCATTTATTTATTTATGAAAAAGGCGGCGGTAGCCCTTAAAATCCCTAACCCCCCTTTTTAACTTATCACTTATATATATATATATATATATATATATATATATATATATATATATATCTTATCACTTATATATATCTTATCACTTATATATCTTATCACTTATATCTTATCACTTATATATCTTATCACTTATATATCTTATCACTTATATATCTTATCACTTATATATCTTATCACTTATATACTTATATAACCATAAGGGAGACTATCAATTCCATTTTCTAAAATATATCGTTTATCATCATATGCTCCTAGTGCTAGTTTATTTATCTCTTCTGAATATAATTCATGCTTATAACTCCTAATCCCTTTTACCTTTCGATATTGTTCCCCCCCACTCATCAAACATTGATAATAATGACCAAAATTTATACTTTCTTTAATTACATTTTTCTTAATCCCCTTGAGCTTCTGATCACACTTCTCCACATTCCCAACTCTATATTTATACGCATAGGCCTTTGCTCTCAATGCTATGAACTCACTCAGAATATTTCCACCAAGCTCATCCTTGAACTTTCCAATCACCTTTTTATTTTGATTCGAGAACAGCTGACTAGTAGCATCATAGTTGCTTGTATCATAGATTAAAGAATCAGCTTTCATATCATCATAGACGTCATCTGTCTTGATACTCAGAATGAAGCTGTCCGTATCCATATACATCAACATGACGTTATCATCATACTTTGTTTTCAAATTCTCATAATAATATTCATACATCAGTAGTTTTGATAGATCGAGAACAGTAGTACCAATATAAATCGGTTTATCCATCTCAATTTCTTCTTTCATCATATGAACAGCACAAAAGTTTTCTGTAAAGATTTCAACACGCTCAAAGCTCGGTCTGTTGATTAGTTTGGAAGTTTGTTCCCAGGAAGTTGTCAACTTGATATTTTGTCTCTTTCTAACATTTTCCATAGTCTTCCCAAACACCGCGTTATTCATCAACTTATAAAAATCTTTCTCAAAGTCAGTCTTTCCAAGCGTTCTCTTTCGAGTGTTAAAATCAATATATTTCATTAACCAATAACTCTGTTTGAGTTTCAGGACCCGATGAACTTTCTCAACAATTAGGCCATGTTTCACAAATTGTAAAAGATTTCTCTGATGTAGTACATAGTTCTTCTTATCAAAGAATGTTGTTAAAAGTTTTTCTGTTCTTGATCCCTTATCAAACGATTTCTGATATTCACTCAACCACTCTGGGTTTGTCAATTCTTTCTCACACCCGAAAGGAAGATCTTTATGTTTCTCAAAGAGTTCTTTTGGATACTTTAGATCAACCTCCAGGAAATACCCTTCTTTCCTTTCATCCAACTCTTTTTGTGTTGATCTCAGAATATTTGCTAGAACACCCTCATGATCACTCTCCCATTTCAATCCTCCATAAGGTTGTGCTTGGGACATTGCCCACCCATAGAGGTTGTTGGCGTCATAATACATGAGATAGGAACTATCTTTCTTTGGATCATAATCTGGAAGATATTTGTTATTTGCTTTTGAATATCTTGATGAGCAGACTTGTGAAATTCCCCCTCTCTTTGCTCTCTCTATCATCAGGAGCATATCAACATCGGTTATCAAATCCAAATCTTGTTTAGTCATTTTTAGCATAGCACTCCAAGCAAGACCCGGTGCTGTGAAATAATGAGCAGGGTCCAAGCCATATCCAGAAAGACACACAGATCTAAATGCTTCGAATACATCTGCTAGAAGAAGGACATCAGTCTTGAGATAGAGATCATGATAATCACCCATATTATTGATATTATATTTTTTCCAAACATTTTGAGCATGTACATAATCATCATCTGAAACATTGCTATTATTTAGAATATTATAAAAATCTTCTTTTGAAGGAAGTTTCTTTTCACCAAATCTTTTAAATGAATCCATATAGTCGTACGGGTAAATTCCCTTTTGTGTTAGGAGTTCCGTATCCTCATAATTACTCTCCAAACATGGAAATTTTTTCAAATTTTTAACTAGGTTAGCAAGAGGACTAGCCATGAATTTATATGTATCCAAGAATCGAATTCTTGTAGTTGGTCTTGTTGGAATGATTTTTGTAAAGGAGATGTATTTTTGATCTGTACTTGGAATAGCACTGATACTCCCAGGAGTCTTTGACAACTCTTTAATAAACAAGTGTGTATCATAATGAGCGTTGTTATGAAGAAAGACAGGAATGAACGAGGGGAGTTTATAATTAATATTACAACTTTGATGAGCCGGACCTCTATATTTACCAGTGAGATGACAATGATCTCTAACCTTTAAGCTTTCACCAATTTTCTCCCCACAAATATGACAGGTAGCCTTTGGCTGTCTAAATTCGCTTTTTTCTTTACTTGTTAAGGACATTGGTTTATTGGTTTCTCTCATTATCATGGTTAATCGAACACAGTCTTTTTCTAGTCGTTTCACAAACTCCTCTGGGGCATTTGAGCCTCTATACTCCTCTAACTTGTATATTCATCACCAACGGATGATTTGATATAATAACAAAATCCGCAAGGAGTATGTTTTTGATACTTATTTGTGTATGATTCTTTTAGATCTGGAGCCGCTGTTGCTATTTTTTCCAAGATACTCTCAAAATCAGCATATATCACAAAAGGATGTTTAATTGTTTTATTTTGATCTTTGAATGAAATTTTAGAACCAGGCTTTGGAAGTGTAATGACTGTTGCTTTCTCATTTGAACAATATTGTTTATGAGTATCCAATCTCTCCTGTGAATGAAATGTATTCAAACACCGACGACATGGATAAACTTTACATTTTCTAGAATAGACTTGTGATTTAATCAATCTTGAAAAGTTCTTGATATAAGCATAATGTTCAATTTCACCAGATCGGAAATACAAGAGGTCAACATGTTTTTCTTTCTCATCATCTGAGATTTGTAAAATCTGTACTTTATTATTTTCAGTCAACCCATAAACATTTATAGAAATATTATTTAACTTTTCAAACTTTGAGATATTATTAAGAGTCATCGGAAATTTCAAATTTCCCATATTCAATTCATTTTCATATTTCATATAATTGCTTACTCTTTCAGCATGTTCTTTTGCTGGATGTAGATATGCTAGTACAGACCACAAGAAGCACTTGTTATCAGTATTCTGAATATTTACTATAGCATTTTTATCTTTGATGATTTTAGGAAGCTGAATATATGATCTTGCTTGTAGTGGATCAGATTTTAAAATGTGAACATCAACAAACAGAACCTTTTCAACAGTGAGACCGCTTCCAACAATAAGATCATCAATATTATATTCACTATATTTAAGCTCATTAAAGACCTGTTCTTTATTTCTATTATAATCATTTTTATTAAGTACCATGTAAGTTGTTGTATGTAGGTAAAAGTTAAATGGTGGATCTTCCTTTTTACGAAGAACCAATTTAGTCCCCAAATAATATTTACAACTTCCCATTTCAGATATAGTCTTATCAATCTGATCATCTATTCCTTCCTTTGTAAGATCAACAGCAGCTCCCAGAGAACGGGGGACTGGATCTTTGAAACGGAACAATCTAATTTTAATATTTCCTTTGAAAGCACCATCTAAATTTTCAATCTCATAATATGGAACTTGGTGTTTCTTTGTCTTCTCATGACGCTTCCAATCCTTCTTGAGGATGTAGTGTTGACAGCGCTCACAATAGACCTTTGGAAGAACCTTTGGTTTGAGATTCTTCAAATGTTTTTGAGTATCTAAGTGTTGATCATACCCACTTCTCAGAACCCATGTCTTACAAATCTTACAATACTTATTATCTTTACTCTTTAAATGTTTTGTGTTCTATAATGTTTTTTGATATGTTTGTAGTTCTGCTCACAACTCTCACAGTAAGTAGAATTCGTCATATTTATATAGTAAAAAACTTCACTATTTACTAGTTATCTTTTACTTAAAATAAAACGTGAAAAAATTGAAAACAAGAGTCAGGAAACTCAATTAAATTTGGGGCAACTTATTCATATGATTCTTGGTTAGGATGTGATATCTATAACTAGTCTTCTTCATATCCTTATCACAAAGATCACAATGTTTCATCTCTTCTTCTTTATAACCGTTAAGAACATTATCTAAATGGTGCTTTGTTTGTTTATGTTTCCTTTTATCAAGTACTCTAATTAGCTTATTACAAGGTTCACATCTTATCATATTTTTACTCTTATCAGATGTATTGATAGCATGTTTAATGGTCCTGATATGAATATCATATCGATTGTACTGTTTATCACAGGCGGAACAATAACCAGATTTCATGTTATTTATATAGTGAGAAACTTCATATTTCTTCATCACTAAACTCTATATAGTAATCGGAATCATCAATAAAACTACTCTCATAACTATCATTTGAGCACAAACTATGAGCATCATAACTATCATCTGAGTTCAATGAAATACTATCATCACTATCGTCCGAGTTCAATGAAATAGTAAAATCTTCACTGCTGTAATGACTCATATTTAATTAGCAGAAAAAACCTTTCCATCTATACCAATATACTTTCTTTCATTAACGGATTCAATCTCTACATTTTTAATATCAAAAGTTATCTTTAAATAATCTCTAACTATCATAGAACGAAATGACATTTCACCAGAAATATTAACATCATTCATTTTACTTAGATCTACACCCTTTGGATTATTAAAGTAAATACAAATTTCTCCACGAGTATTGTTGATGGTCTTATCATTCTTTTTCAAAGTATCGTGGTCAATCACTTTTTCAAGCTTTGAATAAATTGCCAGGAGTAGAGGAGAAACTTTTGTTAGATTTACTTTAATGGATGTCTTTCCAGGTATAGTTAGAGCTCTTCCTTTAAATAAAATAGAGGGGCTCATGTTATTTTCCATAACTGGTTTTACCCAAAAATTTCCATATTTATCTTTGTTCAATTTAACATCTTTGACATATTTTTCTATATCTTTCACCGAAGTAGAGATTGATTGAAATTTGTCTTTTGTGCTTTGAAACATTGTATTTATTAATGAATAAACTTGCGTTTAGTTTAAGTAAAAATTTACCATATAAATATGATAAGTTCTGAAGGATATTTAGAATTTCCAGACTCTCCATATGATAAATTAGAGAATTGTCCGGCTTGTGATAGAATAGGGCTTAATAATGAGGGTTCATATAAACAATGTATTTTCTGTGATTTAATTTTAATTAATGATAATAAAAAATAAAAAATAATATATAACTCTTTTAAATTAGAACCAAAAATGAATTACTTTACAAGATTAATAAGAGAGATGAATGTTAAGTATTGTGATGATAATACACCATTTCTTTCAAGGGAAGAGACTATTTGTATTGAGGAAATGTATAAGGGTTTAATGATATTTATTATTCAAAATAATTTTAATGGAAATGTTAATACAAGATACTATATAAATAAAATAATGAATTATTTTGAAATTAAACCCGAACTCAGGATAAAATATAGAGTTTCTAAAATAGCTCAAAAAAAGTTAGATGACATGTTTTCCAAATATATAAATGAATGATTTTTTACCCGTTTGGGAAAATAAGATAAAATTTAATAACCATAAAAACATTCCAAATTCATTGAGATGTCTAATAGTTGGTTCAAGCGGATGTGGAAAAACCTGTTTACTTTTAAAGATGCTCCTTGGTCCTAATTTTTTAGATTATGATAATTTAATAATTTTTACAAAGTCTAGTTTTCAACCCGAGTATCAACTACTCTCACAGGGTTTTAATGCAGGTCTTAAAAAGGAAGACATTATCGGTTTATTTAAACTTCAAAACAAACTAAATGATTATAATATTGAAGATATAATACAATTATTTTGTGATACACAGAAATCAAAATCGAAACCAAAACCCATAACTTGTATTCTCAGTGATAATACAGATGATATACCTTCACCTCAAGATTTAGATAAATCAAAAAAGAACCTCGTCATCTTTGATGATTGTGTTAATGAGAGAAACCAAACAGTAATGGATAGCTACTATACAAGAGGGAGACATTCTTCTTGTAATTGTATATATCTTAGTCAATCATATTTTCAACTCCCTCGACGCTCAATAAGAAACAATGCCAATACTTTTATTTTATTTAAGTTAAATTCAATAGATGTAAATAATTTTTGGAGAGATAATTGCTCTACGTTATGTAGTAAAAAAGAATTTGAAAATTACATGAAACACACGATTGAAAAATATAAATATATTGTTGTGAAACAAGATGAGATATTAAAGGATGTATTTTTATTTTAAACATAATTACATATATAAATGATAACTATTATTATTAATCTTGTGGGTAAATCTGCTTCAGGAAAGAACTTTCATAAATCTAAACTCTTGAATAGTAAAAATGAAAAGATTGTAAGTTTTTTTTAAAAACACCCTATGATTCGTTTTGTGAGTACTACAACCAGAGCAAAGCGACCAGGAGAAGTAGAAGGGAAAGATTATTACTACATTTCAATGGAGGAACATATGCGATTGAGGAACGAAGGTCAAATATTTGAGGAGGTCTCTCTTGGTTCTACAAAATATTCACATTGTAAGAGTGAGTTAAATAAAGTAAAATCTAATGGTCTTGGGATTTTAGAAACTAATCCTGAAGGAATGAGACAAATTATTAAACAATTGTGTGGTGATGGAGTTAAGATTTTATCATTCGGTTTTGATATCGATGAGGAGACTCAACGCAAACGTATGAAAAGCAGAGATACAAGTATTAGTGAAGAAGAAATAACAACTCGTATTAATACCAATAAAGAATTTGATGAAATATTTAAAGAAAAGGATTTATTTCAACACATTTACTATAATGATGAAGAAAAGGAAAATTTTCCCATTGACCTTTACAATTCATTAAATGATATTTTTCAATACTAAATGAATGCCGAAGAAAGAGAAAGAAAGTTTAAGGAACATCAACAATTAGTTTCAAAAGTTGTTAAACAACAGGAAGAGATAAAGAAGAAACGGAGACAGAAACTAACTGGTGAAGAAGCCTTTGAAAGAAAACAAGAGAAATTTTTTAAACCGCTTTTAAAAACTCAACACCCTACAGTTCCCACGGTAGAAATTACTCCGAAAAAACTTCAAATGCTCAAAGATTTTAGTCAGATAACAAAACAAGAACTTGGAAAATTAGAATATAATGATGAAGAATTATTTCAGAAACTTGAGGAGGTAAATCAACCCCCTAATTATGTAGTGGAATCTCTTCAAAACAATGAATATTTGGCAGATTCAAAAACCAGAGCAGGTCTCATTCCAACAGAAGAACCAGCAGTGTGCCATCTTGTGGAAGAAAAGGTATTGATATTTAATGATGAATTGATGTTCTTGAGTTCTACTCAACCAAATGTTAAATTAACTCCAAGATTAATGTTTCTTCTAACAAACCCCGGATTCAGCGGTTCAAAATATTTTGAGGAACCACTTGATATGGAAAGAGAGGAAGATAGGGTATATATTGAGTTGCTAAATGCACTTGATTATGGAGTTTCTGTTGCTGGTAAAAGTAAAAAGAATGAGAAGGAGAAACATATTATTGATGCTTTAAGTAAGCTTGGTTCAGGTGTTAGTTTTCTTCCAAATGACCCATCACAATTAGTTAATAGGCTATTATTGTTGTTAGGTAGTAAGAAGGCTGGAAACAACAATTGTTTTAATGAATCCTCAGCCATTTTAGATCAGTTGATGAACATGAAAATAATTAATAAATGTCAATACAAAGATATTTTATTAGATATTAAATCAGATGAGAAGCACAATTCTTAGTTTTAATTTCACAACGAGCGATTACACAGCTTCATTCCCTTACCCACTACAACTTGACCCCCTTACCTCATATGAGGCATCTTTGTTGTCAATGGAAACTTACAATACCCTTTTTAATATCACAGAGAAAAACAACAAGTTTAGTTATAATCCAGGAAGTGGATATAAAACTATAACCGTTTCACCTGGAGCTTACGAGATTTCTCAAATATCTTCAGAAGTCTCTCGCCTTATGAAAGAAAAAGGTGATGAACCAAAAAATATTGTAATAGATATTCAAAAACACACTTCAAAATCAACTATTAAACTTAAAAATAATTATAAAGTTGATTTCACGATTGAAAATTCGTTTAGAGAGCTATTGGGTTTCTCTTCAAAAAAGATTGAAAATAACGGGACGTTTTACAGTGATAATGTTATCCAAATATCCTCCGGTATAAATTCAGTATTAATTCATTGTGATTTGATTGATGGTGCTTATAACGATGGAATAAGAACAAATACAATATTTTCATTCAGTGCATACTCAACCCCGATTGGTTATAAATTTAATATGGAACCAAAAAATCTTGTCTATTTACCTGTGTCAGGAAAAACCATATACAGAGTAAATTTTAGGATAACCGACCAAGATAATTGTATGATATCCTTTAATGATGAAATTATATCCATCAGAATCCACCTACGTGAAGTTTTTCAATAAATAAATAATGGTTATTGTGAGAAAACACGACTTGAGAAAATATAAAATAATTACAGGGGAGGGCATGTACCTTTCACCATACTATACAAGGTATGTGGGTAAAGGATACTATACACAAAGAATTAAGTTAAGCACCCCCCCCCCCCCCCGTTTTTTTACAACCTCGCACATTACAAGTTTGTTGTCGTCAAAACAGTGTAATATACCCATGATATTGCTATATTTTCTGGAGAAGTGATATTATGGTCACATAAAAACATAACAATCATGCCGTTTTCAATATTTTATTCTGAATAATTTAAGGTGAAATTTTTTGGGAATTTTAGGCATATTTTCACCTCAATTTAAGTATGGAGCTATAGGTCCATCACGGACAGTGTGGATGACGTTTATGTTTTCTAACGTACAGTCATTGTTCTGAGAAGACCTCTAGCGATCTTTGCGTCAATAACGTGTGTAGGACCCACGTGATCGGATCACTGACTCAACCCTACGTCTCATAGACCCTGTAAGCCGTCGTATGCGTTGCTGTGGCAGGTTGTTCCATTCCCGATGTAATGCACGTTCCAATTCATCCAGATTGGCTATTGGAGGGACCATCTTCGCAATTTGTCGTCCCAACATGTCCCAAACGTGCTCGAGGGGGTTCAGGTTCAGGACAGGATTAGGGGGTGCTTAACTTAATTCTTTGTGTAGGGGTGCTTAACTTAATTCTTTGTGTATATAAACCTAAGAGACAACGAGGTGTAGGTCATCAATTTCGAAATAAAGGAGATGGGATAATTGATACTCTAATGGGTATTGGTTCAACCATCCTTAAACATAAAGACCTAATTGGTTCAACTGCTTCTGCCGTGGGTTCAGTTGCGGGTGCTATAAAGAGTATAAAAGATGCTCAAAAGGAGTCTCATAAATTACAAGCAATCAAAGAAATAAAAAAAGGTAAAACTCAACTATCTTCACAAGAACGACAAAAAATCATTAAAATACTTGGGTCAGGGTTTCAACGATTTTAATACTATATAAATACAAGTATGGAAGCGATTGATAGTATCTATGATTTGGATGATACAATTATCATTTCAAACTCCACAAAAAAGGAAGACTATTTTAAGGTAAATGCTATAACAGGAACAGACTGGAATTCAAACGGAACAAAAAGTTTTGAAATAAATAATCACAAACTTACTTGAATATAGCTGATAATTTCTTGCTGTGTAAATTTAAATTCACTAAGGCTGCGAATAATACTAATGCTACACTCGTAAATGATTTCTTCTGGAAAATGTTTGATAGTGTTCGCCTGTATATTGGAACACAAGAGGTTGAAGCGGTTGATTATGTCTCTGCTATATCTGAAATGATGAAATTTACACTATATTCGTTTGGTGATAGAATGGGTAAGGGAGCTGTTGAAGGTTTTATTCCTGATATGTCAACGGGTACAAACACAGACCCTGGTTATAGTCAAAGGAAGGCAATGTATAATGATGACACAAAACCAGAGAATAGTTTTACCGTAGCAGTACCTCTGAAAGGTATATTTGGATTTTGTGATTATGACAAAGTTTTGTATGGGCTTAAAATTAGATTTCAACTACAAAGGAATGATAATGTAAATAGATTGCTTTTTGGGGTTGAAAATGCTTTTGGAGACAACAATAAATTTGTTATTAATGATTTGTGTTGGTATATCAGTGAATATACTCCTAATCTTAAAACGGAAGAGATGTTAAATAGAAGACTTAACTCAAAGAAACCGCTAAATGTATTGTTACTGATCGCAGTTTAGATGTTATGATGGGCCGAGCGGATGGTCCAACCGCGACCGTTACAGGATCCCCAATTGGCCCGATTCCACCCGACGTTGACCAGATCGCACCACAGATATTCAATCGGGAAACCTCTAAAGCGACCGAAAGAGAAGGAAAAAGAGAAGAAGACAGAGTACGGAGGAAGAACAGATTTATTATACACACACAAGCAATGGATTGAAGAAGCAGTCACAAAGCGAATCGTTAACTTACACTATTCAATTTACTTAACCCCAGGACAACGATTAGGACAGACGACGTTCACACTTACACGGGGGAAATTGCAGGCAGGGATGGCGGAGGTGGATTGCTGGAGAGGGAGGCAGGGTCGGAGGCAGCAGCTCTCAATTCCTCGCGTTTTTGGCGGGAAAACCCTCCGTCGCGTATCCGCTGCCGATGCTGTAGACGTCACGCGCTGGCTCGGGCACACCTGCTCCTCTCCTTCTGGTGGAGCCGTCTCCCTGCTTTCAGCGCGTCTCTCCAAAGCTGGTTTCCTCTCCGAGTACCTCTCCTCTTTGGCTTGGAGCGTCTCGCATCTCACCGCTCACCGCTCCTCTCATATGTCACCTCTTCGCTCATCTCCCATCTCATCTGCCGAAGCAGTCCCTTCCAGTCGCTTTTATTACTCGGGGCGGAATCAAGCCGCCGGCTGCGAGGGCACGCCTACCGGGTCGCTAACCGCGGTGCTGGTTGGCTGTTAGGGCTGTCCGATTCCTCCTTTGCTCATGACGACGTGCCACGCCTGTGAGTTGGCGGCTCCTACCCCCCTCTTCTCCGAGATGAGCACATGGGCAATGGCGGCTTGCGGGATTGAACACCACTCGCACCCCTTTTGAAAGGAACTTTGGAGAGCGGGGATGTGTGGGGAAATTGAAAGGGCCTACACTTATTTCGTTTGATACAATGCAAAGTCAATCTAGTGGGAAACACATATTTAGCCTACATAGAATAAGGAAATACACTATTTAAAAAGATATATCGTGGCCTGTGTGTAAGTTTCATGGAATTAACTAGGAGGACGGCTGCGACCATTATTTACATTACGAGGGTGTTACACACAACAAAACCATACTTTTCACATTCGTTACACTTCCTCCAAAATTGTTACACTTCTCAAAAACCGTTACACTTCTCAAATTCGTTACACTTCACAAAACCGTTACACTGCACCCTCGTTTCTTCAGGCCCGTGCTCGGGCCTACAAAACTTTAACTTATTGTGAAACGTAGGTGTAATTCCCTCTACAATTAACCTGACCCTGAGTGTGACAATCTTAAACCACAAATAAGTATGTCCCCCTATTGCATTGCACCCTGTCTAACAGACTCAAGCCCACAGCTAACCGAATTACGGAATTATTCTCAAACTATACATTTACGGTGGGGAGCATTATTTACAATGACGTTATTTCTTATTTACAACGCAACCCAGGACCTGTGTTTTTTTTTTTCTTTTTAGGGAACAAGAAAAAAAGAAATTCCTGTTGGGAGGGAGGAGACAGCACGCATTGCATCGATGCACCAGTACCAATACCACCAAAGCACCAAAAAGCACCAAAAGCACCACAAGCACCAAAAGCACCACTCGGTGCGCAGTCACCATGGTTCATAATAAACACAACAAAACAACTGGTGGTGGTCTTCTCTTTCTCTGCTGGGCCGATGTTCTTCCCGACGTCTTCTGGCTTCATGCGGCCTACTTGGAAATATAAAAAGCACAAACCGTGTCCATTTTTATTTAGGGCAACAGGGGCCAACTAAGGGTGGTCCACCTGTTTGGTATAGGTGCCACCTTACCGAGGTCCGCAAGCAAAATTCCCTGGCCACTATGGCCGGTCTCCAACAGAGGTGCCCTGCCCCAGAACCTGGGGTCCATCAAGTGGTACTTGGCCACAGAACAGCGGTCCATAAAGTGGTACATCAACGCAATGCATGCTGGTTCTGGGAATCTCGTGCGCACAATGGCCACCTCACGCACGCTCCCCTCGGCCCCCAATGGCGCACAGGTCATGTGGGAGACAAAAGAGACAATTGAGCGAGGGGTAAGGTCACAAGGGTACACATCAATAAGGCAATGCAAGGCGAAATGCGTACGGAGGGCGAAGTGAGAAAGCTCGTCCCTACCGTACGTCACCCCCCTGTCACCTACACTACCCTTGCCCTTACCCCATATGTACAAAATCTACCCATTTACAAATTCGTCACTACTGTCACGTCTTCCCCATATTTCTCCTATACCAAATTCGTCTCCACAATCCCTCTACTTCAAAATTTGTCATCACCAAATTCATCATCAATCCTCATAAGGAGTCAGAGATGGAACATCAAACACAATGTCACACCCACGTCATGATGCGTCTCACAATCCAAACATTTGCACAGTAAAAAATAATCAAAACATGGCATGGTGTGGAGTTCCTGTCACCTCAGGTGAGTGGATGCAGATGGTGCGAGGAGATCCTTCATCCTATCTATTCTCTAAAGGACTTTAATACACTTTACACTACCCGGGGTCTCTCCCTGCCAATCCATTGGCCAACTTACACTATGGGTTCTAAAAACCAATTCCCATTGACCAAACTGTGGTGCTTCTCAATTTGGGGTCTCACTCCCCCGATTCATCTCCCGGTGCCCTCGCACAATTTCTGGGCTGCGATGTGTAGCTCTCCCAGCAGGTCTACCCACCTGCACACCTCCACCACTGTAGTTGCCACCCGAGCTTACCTAGCTCCTCACCCTAACCTAACTAACTGGGGACAGCCCCTCCTGGCTCTGTCACCCCACTCGGTGCCCTCTGGCACTGGGCTACCCGGGTCCGTCCTCCGGATCCTCGGGCCCCATCCACAACAACTACTACCGGCTCCCAGAGCCCACCTGCGGCCTCACCTGGCCGACATCCTCACAGTGGTGGAGCGCCCAACCAACTACACACACTAACAGGCTACACGCCCAGCCATTTCCACAACACTAATGCACCCATCCAAAGACCATTCTTTCACCCGCACCACAGATGCCAATATCCAACCACAATTTACCTATACCCTCTTACCTAACACGTACACTACCCGCCCCGGGTATCCGTGATGGGGGTCCACTCTTCCCCCATTCACACCTTCGCACCATCCACTCCACTCCACAATTTCCACCATACTCACTCCACGACCAGCCATTCCAATACTCCATACCATTTATTCCATACACCTGTCCTCCATTCACCTGTCGTTGCACACCTGTGCCCTCACACCTGGTGCCACCTGCACCCTCCTTTCTTCCTGGACCATTTGGTCATCACAATACACATCATCATCACTCACCCATACACTGCTCCATACACCTGTTCAGTTGCACACCTGTGCAATCACACCTGTTCAATCCTCACACACATGGCATCATCTCATCTAACTACTCCCCTCTGAAACTTGCGCTTCCCAGTCGTCCCTTTAAACTATTGCACTCCCACGTCATTATCATCCACACTAAACTACCTGCGTCCCCACTACAGGTATCAGTCACTAACTAAACCTTAACGTTACCTAATGTCAATCTCTTCTAGATCTCTACACACGATATCCTAACCCACCCGGGCTAGTTTTCACTGCCATCAACCCCATAAACTATAGCGCATTTGCCCCACTATCAATTTTCGCTCATCCAAATCCAACAAATCAAAAATTTGTCATTTACTGCTAATCACCGAACCATCATCAAACTTTGCTTTTTTTTCTAATTTCGGGGCCAAAACACTATCCTCATCACCCGTCTACTTATTAGATCCGCTCGGTGCGCCAATTCCCTTCTAAAGCTCGGCTTCGTACAGCCGAGCAATGAACGCGGGTTCTTTTGTGCCGGCGGCTGGATGCGTCCGGCACTCGGTGCAGGGACGGGGGCTTACCCGTGCCGAGATCCCACGCACCACCTCAGCGCGTAGCCATCCAATTTCCCGATCTCGACCTGCCGGCACGTATCAACAAAAAGTGGTCGCCCTGACGACCCTTCCTATCGGGCTGCCCGCTCTGCCTGGTGGAGCACAGACGCGGCCGTTCGAAACGCGGCCCAGCGTGGATCACGTACGGCGGTCCTTTCGAACCCGCCGTGGCTCGGATCCCCGCTGGTTCTCGCGGCACGCGAAGCCCGGCACGCACCGAGGGCCCGATTCGGCTATAAGTCGCCCTAACCGCTAACCCGGTTACCGTCGATGCCTCACCTGGATGCTTACATGCATACGCTACCCCTTTCTTGCTCATACCTCCAGCTGTGCCCATGCTCCTCGTACCTTTCCTTACACACCTCGGTACACTCATTCCGCTCCCAGCCTTGGTCACACACCTGACCACCGAACACCTTGGCACACATTCGTCGCTCGCACACCTCACCAACACACCTCTTCGCGCCCCTTCCTCGGTCACCTCCTCTGTGACAACCACAGGTGTGCTCTTACTCGCACACCCAATCACGTGCCTCACGACCAACTCAAGTGTGCATTCACACACACGCTCTACCATTCCAGGTGTGCATCCTTCCATTCCAGGTGTACATCCTCGCTCACCTGTCACAACCAACTCACGCTCCTTGTCACTCTCCCTACTTTCACCACCACTCTTGACAACGCACTCACCCTTACTCTCGACAGCACACTCTTTCCTCATGCACCCGTCCGTTACACACCTTTCTCGCGCACACTCTTGCGCACACTCTCCCGTTACACCCTCTGTAACACTTACCACACCGCGCTTCCATGTACCCCCTCACACACGCGCTTCGACCAACTCACTCTTGACGGCACACTCACTCCTCGGCGTGCACTTTTTCCTCACACACCCCATGGTCGGACATTCTCGCACACCTCTTTTTTCGCACACCAGACCTGTCGCACACTTCACCAACGGCCTTTCACGAACACCCGGATCCAAACCAATCCCCAAGCCGACTGAAGCTTTCCTCACATCATATACATTGCCACTCACCTCCGTACCTCGTCGTCGCACCTCCTTTGCCACCTGCAAACTCTTTATTTGGTTAGTGAGCAGCACATTATGAGTTGAGCACCGACCTTGTACCAATTCCATTACCTCCTCCTGGATTTCTCTCTTAGTTTCTGTCCGTCTCTTCTTAATTTCACTCACCTCTTCTTCCACTTCCTTTAATTTTTGTTTAACCTCTTTTATTTCTCGGTGCGTCTCCTCAAGTTCGTCCTCTAAGGCTACCGTGACCGTCTCTATGTGCATCCTCACCTGCCGGTCCTTTGTCTCCATTATCTCTGTCACCTCGTCCACCCTCATTGTCAGTTCCTCACGTACCATCTGACATTGCTTCTGTGTCGCTATTAATTCGTTTTTAATTTCTTTTTGTGTCGCCTTTAACCCTCCGAGTACTGCAGTGTTCCTTTGAACCTGCTCCACTAACTCCGTTTGTCCCTCTGTCAGCTGTTCCACCTCCTCAGTCAGATCTTCTATTCCCCCCTGTAACCTCGCCGTATTATTTCTCACCTCTTTCTCCATACGCTTCTCACCTCGCTTTACCTCCTCGCGTAGCCCCGAAACCTCCTCACTTACACCTCGTCGTATCTCCTCCTTCATCTCCTCCATCTCCTTTGTAGATGCCACCCTCATCTGTCCCAATTCATCCCTCTGAGCATCCAATTTGGTTTCTACCCCGATTTTTACCTCCTCTATCTGCTCTCCCATTTGTTTAATTTCTCGGGCGGATTGCTCCCCTATCTCCCGCAATTTGTCCTCCATCCTATTTTCTAACCCCATTAACCCATTTTTCACCCCCTCGAACTGATTCTCCTGGGCAGCCATTCTATTGTCCACCCCTGTTAACCCATGTTTTAATCCCTCACCGGTACCCCTCACTTCATCCCTCATTACTCCCAATTGCTCACTCTGAGCATCCATCCGGTTCCCCATTACCCCCATTTGCCCCATAAGGGCCCCCATCATTCTGCTTTCCATTTGTTCCATACTGTCGTTTTTTTTCTGCATTTCCACCATGAATTGGGCCATGAAGGCTTGTATTTGGGCCGCGCTCATTGGTTCCGCGACCGTGGCCCCCTCAACCACGTGTGCGAGAGCGCCATTTTGTGCGTCTGAAACCTCCGCAACCACATTGCCATTTTTCTCCTCCTCCCTTTCCTCCACATACATTTCCCCAAGGTCCTGGGTCGATTCCACCCTGTTTATCTCTCCCACCGACATCCGATCGCCTTGATTGTCCATGGCGCGATCTCAAAATTCGGGTTTTATAAAACAAAATAAATTTCGGCAGCTTGTAATTTTGAGCGCGTTAAGCGCGCTTCGGGTCCGATCTCACTCCTCGACACCAATTGTTACAGACGCGGTTTAGATGTTATGATGGGCCGAGCGGATGGTCCAACCGCGACCGTTACAGGATCCCCAATTGGCCCGATTCCACCCGACGTTGACCAGATCGCACCACAGATATTCAATCGGGAAACCTCGAAAGCGACCGAAAGAGAAGGAAAAAGAGAAGAAGACAGAGTACGGAGGAAGAACAGATTTATTATACACACACAAGCAATGGATGGAAGAAGCAGTCACACAGCGAATCGTTAACTTACACTATTCAATTTACTTAACCCCAGGACAACGATTAGGACAGACGACGTTCACACTTACACGGGGGAAATTGCAGGCAGGGATGGCGGAGGTGGATTGCTGGAGAGGGAGGCAGGGTCGGAGGCAGCAGCTCTCAATTCCTCGCGTTTTTGGCGGGAAAACCCTCCGTCGCGTATCCGCTGCCGATGCTGTAGACGTCACGCGCTGGCTCGGGCACACCTGCTCCTCTCCTTCTGGTGGAGCCGTCTCCCTCCTTTCAGCGCGTCTCTCCAAAGCTGGTTTCCTCTCCGAGTACCTCTCCTCTTTGGCTTGGAGCGTCTCGCATCTCACCGCTCACCGCTCCTCTCGTATGTCACCTCTTCGCTCATCTCCCATCTCATCTGCCGAAGCAGTCCCTTCCAGTCGCTTTTATTACTCGGGGCGGAATCAAGCCGCCGGCTGCGAGGGCACGCCTACCGGGTCGCTAACCGCGGTGCTGGTTGGCTGTTAGGGCTGTCCGATTCCTCCTTTGCTCATGACGACGTGCCACGCCTGTGAGTTGGCGGCTCCTACCCCCCTCTTCTCCGAGATGAGCACATGGGCAATGGCGGCTTGCGGGATTGAACACCACTCGCACCCCTTTTGAAAGGAACTTTGGAGAGCGGAGATGTGTGGGGAAATTGAAAGGGCCTACGCTTATTTCGTTTGATACAATGCAAAGTCAATCTAGTGGGAAACACATATTTAGCCTACATAGAATAAGGAAATACACTATTTAAAAAGATATATCGTGGCCTGTGTGTAAGTTTCATGGAATTAACTAGGAGGACGGCTGCGACCATTATTTACATTACGAGGGTGTTACACACAACAAAACCATACTTTTCACATTCGTTACACTTCCTCCAAAATTGTTACACTTCTCAAAAACCGTTACACTTCTCAAATTCGTTACACTTCCCAAAACCGTTACAGTATCATACCTTAAAAGAAGATGTCAACACGTTAAACTGGAACACACTACCTACACTTGGAATTTGGGTGTTCTTCAAGGAAAGCCACGATACCTCTGGCTCATTTTTAAAAAACCAGATGGAGAGGACGGTACTAATAAGAATAATGCGCTGAGTGATAATGCTAAGGTGAAACAACTTCGGGTTTCTCTTGATGGCACATTTTATCCGTGAGATAGATTGGAAATTGATTGGGAAAAAAATGATTATGCGGAAGCCTACAAGTCCTACCAAAAGGTGTGTGAAAGTAATGGTAATAATGATCCTATTTTGGATATGGTTGCGTTTCAAAAACTTTATACAATCAACGCAATTGACCTGAGTTCTCAAAAGGAAACTATAAAGTCTAATCGAGTGAATACTTCTCTATACATTGAAAGAGGGGAGAGTGAAGAGGTTAATGCATATTGTTTGCTTTTGGAGGAAACAGAATTACAGATTAATACAGATAATGGTGTTATGATTAATATCACATAGGTTTTTTCTCATAAATAAATGGTTGGGGTATATGTTAATCAAATCAATCTTAATAAATTAACATCTTGTATTCAAAATCAAAAGCCTTGTATTATTAATGTTAATACAATTCAAAGAAAAGGAGCTGTAAGAATTGATGTTTTACTCACACACACACAAGTAAAAACACTAAATGATACTGGTTCACTTAAAATTAAAATGACAAAACCTATGTTAAAGAAATATTCAATAGACGAGTCAAGAGGAGGATTTCTCCCGTTTCTAATTCCTTTATTTGCTGGTTTAAGTGCGACGGGAGCATTGACTGGTGGTATTTCAGCAGCGGTAAAAACTGCTAACGAAAGGAAGGCACAACTAAAAGCTCAAAAAGAATTGGAAAGACATAACAAGGAGTTGGAGAAACAAATTAGTGGAAGTGGTGTAATTGTAGATTTTGCTCAAAAACTTGAAAGTCTACCTGATAAAGCTAGATTGTTGGTTGGAGATATGCTTTCCTCTATCGCTCAAGCGGGTGTTAAACTAACTGAACGGGGTAATGGATTGTATCTTTCTCATAAATAAATGGATAAATGGTTTAAACAATTTGGAAAGAATACAACGTCAAATATAGAACTAGCTAAGTATTGTAAAACACTAAAAATTGATAATGTGGTTATTTGTATGAGAGATTAATTAATACATATAAATAAGAATACAAAGAATATTATTATGAATTTAGACACACAGAATGGTTCTCATTGGGTTTGTATTCATAATAGTCAGGATAAATATTATTTTGATAGTTATGGTATGCCACCACCTGTGAAGTAATACAATTCTTACAGAATGGTGTTTATCAAACATTTCAAGTTCAAGAAATTAATTCTAAATGTTGTGGTCAATTATGTTTATATGTATTATTTCAACTCAACAATAATGAAAATTTTTATGATATTATTTTTAATCTAATATAAATGACTTATGTTGGAAAAGATGGTTCTATCTTTGGAAAATCCTCTCAGGATATTGATTTATCAAATTATTATACAAAGGCACAGGCTGAACGACAAAAATATAGTGTAAGTAAAAATATTAATATGAAGAATACTTATAAATTAATCAATTATCCAAACCCTACAGATGCGAATGACTTAATTAGATTTAGTGATTTATCACAATATATATTTTTAAAGAAAACAGCACGTTTTGTAAACAAGTAAAATTTACAACCACAACACCTGGTTATACTGACCATACACCTTTCCTCATTGAATTTAACTACCTGCTTACAATTGAATTTTATAAAGAAGGACATATAGTTAATATGCGAATTAATAAATGGGGGTATGATATGCCTGATTTAGGGTATAATTGGTCTTTTTCAATAAACATAGAAGACCTACATGATTTGAATCAGTCTCGTAAAGAAGAATATTATCCACTTGGTGAGGATATGGATTTATGTGGAAGTACAATTAATAAACAACAAATACATGGTTTTAAGAAAAGAAAAATATATGATAGTATAGCGATGGTTAGCATGACAAAGAAGGAAGGTCATGAGATAAGGATAGAAAGCCGAGGAATACAAACCGATTTGGTAGTGGGAAGATGGGGTGGTATTACCTGTCATAATATTAATCTCACATATATTTCTGATACATAAATGGCAGGAAGAAGACTACAAGAGAATTATAATTTTTGTATTCAAGGATACCTACAAGAAAAGGGTGCTCGGTATTACATACCTTATGATTTGGAGCATATACATGGGAATTTTGTCATTAAAAACTGGCCTTATACTGATATTGTTAAACCCACAAATAGAGACTTGTTTAAAATATTAAATAAAAATGAACTTCTCAAAGTTATGAAATATAAAACTCTTTTAGAAATCGTCAACAAATCTTATTGGTATCCTATTGTGAGAAAAATAATTATAGATACAAGAATATCTCAAAATCCAGATGAGTATATGTATAATATTCTTTGGGGCTCAAGCTCAAGGGTAGCAAGGGATGAGGAAGGAGTTAAAGAAGAGAAGGAGGAAAGAGAGAAAAAGGAGAAGGAGGAAAGGGAGAGGGAGGAGAAGGAGGAAAGGGAGAAAAAGGAGAAGGAGGAGAGGGAGAAAAAGGAGAGGGAGGAAAGGGAGAAAAGAGAGAAGGAAGAGAGGGAGAAAAAGGAGAAGGAGGAAAGGGAAAAAACGGAGAGGGAGGAAAGGGAGAAAAGAGAGAAGGAGGAGAGGGAGGAAAGGGAGAAAAGAGAGAAGGAGGAGAGGGAGCAAAGAGAGAGGGAGGAAAAATATAAAAAGATGGAAATCAGTGAGATTAATAAAAGATTGAAGGTATTACAGCAAATAAATCAAACTCAATGCACTGAGGAGGAAAATAAAGAAATGAAAAGTCTAATGGAAATATTATTTTCAAGAATAACGGCGTCAATGTCTTCACTTTCAGGGAGGAGATTTAAACGAGAAAGTGGTGAAGAAGAAGAAGAAGAAGGAGGAAAAGATTATGTGGTTGATGATGTTGGTGTTATTGACTTTAGTTAGTTTTATTTGTAAATAAATGGAGGAGAGAGTGAAGGCATTCCTTAGGATTATTTATGTTTTAAAAATTAAGATAGAAATGTACAGGGTGATTGAAAAGTAACTCCCTATTTTAAAATACTTATAATTTATTTCTTAACTATAATTTTTCAAGAAATGGATATAAGAAGAAAGCGTATAGCATGACGTTTTATTTAAAATTCGATATGGGCACCAGAATTCGCCACCAGCTTCTCAAGCCGCCCGGGAACCGCGTCAACTGATTTCACCAGGAACTCTTGTGGGATGGAAGACATAACTTCTCGTATTCGCCCTTCAAGTTCTTCCAAAGTCGTTGGTTTGGTACAGTAGACTTGCTCTTTTACCCAACCCCAAAGAAAAAATTCACATGGTGTTAAGTCAGGGCTCCTGGCTGGCCACTCATACGGACCACGACGACCCATCCATCTCCCAGGGAAGTGGGCATTCAGCCATTCACGAACAACAATAGCAAAATGTGGAGGAGCGCCATCTTGCATGAAAATCAAATCTTCAACATTCTCCGAAGCACTGATAATTGGCCAGATTTCGTCTTCCAGCATGGTGAGGTACCTTTTGGCATTCATGGTATCGCGAAGAATGAAGGGACCTACAATCCTTTCCGAAGTCATTCCACACCACACCGTTACCTTGGGCCGATATTGCGTTTTTTCAGAAATAACACGAGGATCTTCTCCTGCCCAGTAATAGCAGTTGTGACGGTTCACAAACCCACCGATGTGAAATACTGCTTCATCAGACCAGAGGATATTTTTAAAGAGATCAGACCAATCTTCATACCACTAGCTGGGCACGCTCCTGCAGGGTAAGACGTCCAGCCATGTTTGTAGGGCTTCCGAATTTCAAACAAAACATAATCTGAAAAAAAACCAACACAGATTAAATTCTCATACATTAAGGAACAAACACTAAAACTTTGAGAAACATATTACAATAAATAAATAATTTCTAAATATTTTAAAATAGGGAGTTACTTTTCAATCACCCTGTATATGTTGAAAACCAAAAAGGTTTTGATCCTCTGTCGGAATTTTTCTGATAAATAAATATGAGTTATTGTCTCAAATGTAAAAAGAAAACTAAATCTAAAAACATCTCTAATGTTAAAGCTAAAAATAATAGAGTTTATCAAAAAGGAATATGTCAAGTGTGTGGCTCTAAAAAGTGCCAATTCATCTCTTCTAAAAGTGGAGGAGACATACAAAAGTTTCTCTCAGGAAGTAAATTTACAACAACTGGAATTCCAGGGGAATTACACCTTCCAGGGTATTCTTTCTGTGGTCCAGGAACAAACTTGGATAAAAGATTAGATGAGGCTGACAATCCTAAACTTTGGTCTAAACCTATAAATAGGGTTGATGAAGTGTGTATGAAGCATGATATTGCTTATGGGAATACCACTACATTGGATGAAAAACATGAAGCAGACAGAGAAATGTTATATAATTTGTCTTTGATACAAAATCCTACATTGAGAGAGAAAGTTGATCGGTTTATTGTTAAAAAAATGATAAGTGTCAAATTGAAACTTGGTCTTGGTTATTCACCCTCAAAAAACGATTAGACTCCAATGATGTCATCAAGGCTGAGGAGCTTTTGGCTAATGAATTACACAAACCTATAATCACAAAGTTTAAAAGAAGGAAAGTTTATTCTAAATACACCGACCACATATGGTCCGCTGATTTAATTGAATTGAATAATGACAGGGGATACAGGTATGTGTTAACCGTTATTGATTTGAGGAGTAGATTTGCCTGGGTTGTTCCGTTGAAAAACAAGAGAGGTAATACTTTAATGTTAGCCTTTAAGCTAATATTTGATAGGGATAAAAGGAAACCAAAGAAGTTATGGACTGATGAGGGAACAGAGTTCTATAACAAAATATTTATGAAATTTCTTAAGGGGGAGGATATGAAATTATACAGCACCTTTAATGAAGGAAAGGCAGTTGTTATTGAGCGTTTTAATCGTACTTTAAAAGAAAAATTATATAAAAAATTCACACAACTCGGTTCTCAACAATGGGTGTATTTAATCCAGAATATTGTTGATAATTACAATAATACAGTTCATTCATCAACAAAATCAAAACCATCAGAAACATTTACAAAATTAAAATATGAAATGGGGATTAATTTGAAAAAACCCAAGTTCAAAGTTGGTGATATGGTAAGAATATACAAATGGAAAAGCCATTTTGAAAAAGGTTATACACAAAAATGGACTCGTGAATTATTTAAAATCATTGATGTAATGGATACAGTCCCTTGGACTTACAAATTATATGATATGAATGGAGAAGAAATCTTGGGTTCATTTTACTCACAAGAATTACAAGAAAAACAACTGATAAACCATTAAACAACAACCATCCATATATTAGTGATAAGATAATGGGGTTGGGGATTTTAAGGGCTACCGCCGCCTTTTTTATAAATAAATAAATGATAGAACCAAGTATTAACCAGACTAAAGGGTGGAGGTGTAATCAACCTTGGTATATAAATGGAAAACATAATGAGTGTGAGAAATACCAGATCCGAGAGGTTGAGAGGGTCAGAAGGTCCTCAAGACTGATAAACGTATTCATTTGTTAAGTGGGGTAATGGAGGGCGGGAAGAAAAATATATTAGAGTGGAGTGAGAACTTTGATGGTTATCAACCGGATAATAAATATTATAATTTTAAAATGGTATGTGGATCGGGAGGAGGACAGACCAGGTCCCTCCGTGAAACATATCATTTTATAAACGCACAGAGAAAGGTACTTGATGTAAAGTTTATCAATATCCTAGATGGGGATGAGTTCCATAAGAGAATGGAGTTGTTTAAAAAATTAGAAAATGAGCAAATATTCATAGGATCAATGAGGAATTTTGAATGTCGCGTGGTCCTTGGAGGGTAAGTAAGGACTCCCCCATTCACTTACATGTAAAAGGAGAAGGGGGTGTCGCGGTAATCGGGGGAAAAATGGGCAGTTTGGGAAAAAGTCCCATCTAAATACATGGGTGTCCTGGAAGCCCCATTATCTCCCTACTCCCCGCCCTGCGGGGAAAAATGGCCTTTAAAGTGGTTCTTCTTCTTCACGGAGCAAAGGTGCCATGGTCAGATGCTTTCACCAGACAGTTGAAAAGCGAAGCTGCCGACTAGTTTCGCCCTTATTGAGGCTCTTCAGGGCAACACATCACTGTTCCAGGTAACCAGGGAGGAAATGACGTACGGATGCTCAAGCCTGTAAAAATTTACAAACCATTGGATGCACAAAATGGTGAATCGCACATTATTGCCAAGTATATTAAAGTACATTTTGGGGGCAATATTTTGACAAAAGCGGCGGTGAAGAATGCTGCCTGCACCGGGAAGCTTTAAATTAACAATTGAAAGGTGTCCAATTGCAGAAAAGGACAGTGAAAAGTATTGTCACCTGTAAGATTTGGCTGCTCCATGTCAGGTCGAAGTACCATCCCTTGAGGAGAATATCGCTGTGAAAGCAGCTTTATGGGCAATTGAATACACTGTGGTGTTTGCCATCTCCTTTACAGGGGTGTCGGGATTTGAACCTGCAATTACCACACCATAATGCGGAACCTCAGCCAGATAAGCCATCCCAGTATCATTGCAGTCAGGTGTTCTCGTTTTATTTTAAAACATTTGACGTAAAATTTAACACAAGTAAAAACGCAAGCTAAATTCCAAGGAAACAAAGGTCCAGGTGATATTTGAAGAGACCAGGTAAATGCACAAATGTTCAACAACCTTTTTCATAAAACCATTTGGTAGGGTTGTCGAGGTGCTTTATGTACAGACACCCGACACAGTGACTTGTATTTTAATGAATCATCGACTCACATTTGTTTATGTCTTACAGCTGTTTTTCACTGAATAACCAACGAAGATACAAATAATTAATTGCTTTATTATTAGGTTCAGATCACTGAGCTCCGATTAATTTAACGGTAATATAAACAAGTGCAGATACATTCAAAGTACACCACCCCCATGCCAAATAATTAAATATCCTACAGCGCGGCATTGCCAGGGCGCCCCCTGGCGCCCGGCAATACCGCAGTGCAGCTCATTGAGGCTGCATTGGGAGGGAGAGGTGTACACTAATTGATTGATTAATTGTATAATTAAAATCAATAAAAGATTATCACAAAATATTTTCATAATCAATTGGCTAATAGCATAACTAAACCACTAGTGCTTCATCCGAAGATGTATCTTTTAGAAATTTAATTAAATAACTCATTAATAAAAAATTTAATAATTAATTGATTAATCAATATACAATTAATCGATTAATCAATAAGTAATTAATCGATTAAATGATTAATCAATAAATCAAAAATATCCTTGATAGCCACATCACTTGGTCACTGTCATGTCCAAATATTAGCTTCCCAGCTCAAAAGGTGCCTGAGATATTGGCCAAATGAGAAAGAAAATAAATAAATGATTAATAATGAAAATAAATAAAGAATAATCATTTAAAAATTAAATTATTAATCAATTCGGTCACAGAACACATAAACCACCACCATTTCATCAGAATCTGTAACTTTAAAAAAAAATTTTTGGTCATTAATCGAAAAATTAAATAATTAATCGATTAATTGATTAATTGATTAATGAATAAATCAAAAATAGCCTTTGCAGCCAAATCACCTGGTCATTGGCATGTTCAAATATCAGCTTCCTAACTCAAAAGGTGCCTGAGTTAATGGTCAGAAGAGAAAGGAAATTTGATTAATTAAATAAGTACTTAATTAATCGCTAATAATTAAATAACTCCTCAATTAATTGATTATTCCAAAAAAAAAAATACGTTTTTTGAGAAAGGACTTGCTCACTACTGTGCCGAAATTTCAGCTTCCTAGCTCAAAGGATGGCTGAGATATCGTCCGGACAAACAAACAAGAAAACAAGAAAACAAACAAGAAAGCAAGAAAACAAGTACACATACATTCAAAGTACACCGCCCCCATACCAAATAATTAAATATCCTACAGCGCGGCATTGCCGGCGCGCCTCCGGCGCCCGGCAATACCGCAGTGCAGCTCATAGAGACTGTATTTGGAGAGAGAGGTGCACAATAATTCATTGATTAATTGTATCATAAAATCAATAAAAGATTATCACAAAATATTTTCTCAATCAATAATTGGCTAATAGCATAACTAAACCACGAGTGCTTCATCCAAAGATGTATCTTTTAGAAATGTAATTAAATAAGTCAGTAATAAAAAATTAAATAATTAATTGATTCATCAATAAATAATTGATCGATTAATCAATAAATAATTAATCGATTGAATGAATAATCAATAAATCAAAAATATCCTTGATAGCCACATCACTTGGTCACTGTCATGTCCAAATATTAGCTTCCCAGCTCAAAAGGTGCCTGAGCTATTGGCCAAATGAGAAAGAAAATAAATAAATGATTAATAATGAAAACAAATAAAGAATAATCATTTAAAAATTAAATTTTTAATCAATTCGGTCACAGAACACATAAACCACCACCATTTCATCAGAATCTGTAACTGAATTTTTTTTATTTTTTTTTAGTAATTAATCGAATAATTAAATAATTAATCGATTAATTGATTAATTGATTAATCAATAAATCAAAAATATCCTTGATAGCCACATCACTTGGTCACTCATGTCCAAATATTAGCGTCAGAGCTCAAAAGGTGCGTGAGATATTTGCCAAATGAGAGAAAATAAATAAATGATTAATAATGAAAATAAAAAAAATAAAAATCATAAAAAAATTAAATTATTAATCAATTCGGTCAGAGAACACATAAACCACCACCATTTCATCAGAATCTGTAACTAAAAAAAATTTTTTTTTAGCCATTAATCGAATAATTAAATAATTAATCGATTAATTGATTAATTCATTCATTAATAAATCAAAAATAGCCTTTGCAGCCAAATCACCTGGTCATTGGCATGTCCAAATATCAGCTTCCTAACTCAAAAGGTGCCTGAGTTAATAGTCAGAAGAGAAAGGAAATTTGATTAATTAAATAAGTACTTAATTAATCGCTAATAATTAAATAACTCCTCAATTAATTGATTATTCAAAAAACAAAAAATACTCTTTTTGACAAAGGACTTGCTCACGACTGTGCCGAAATTTCAGCTTCCTAGCTCAAAGGATGGCTGAGATATCGTCCGGACAAACAAACAAACAAGAAAGAAAACAAACAAGTACAGATACATTCAAAGTACACCGCCCCCATGCCAAATAATTAAATATCCTACAGCGCGGCATTGCTGGGGTGCCTCCGGCGCCCGGCAATACCGCAGTGCAGCTCATAGAGGCTGCATTGGGAAGGAGAGGTGTACACTAATTGATTGATTAATTGTATAATTAAAATCAATAAAAGATTATCACAAAATATTTTCTTAATCAATTGGCTAATGGCATAACTAAACCACTAGTGCTTCATCCAAAGATGAATTTTTTTAGAAATGTAATTAAATAAGTCATTAATAAAAAAATGAATAATCAATTGAATATCCTTGATAGCCACATCACTTGGTCACTGTCATGTCCAAATATTAGCTTCCCAGCTCAAAAGGTGCCTGAGATATTGGCCAAATGAGAAAGAAAATAAATAAATGATAAATAATGAAAATAAATAAATAATAATCATTAAAAAATTAAATTATTAATCAATTCGGTCACAGAACACATAAACCACCACCATTTCATCAGAATCTGTAACTGATTTTATTTTATTTTTTTAGTAATTAATCGAATAATTAAATAATTAATCGATTAATTGATTACTTGATTAATCAATAAATCAAAAATATCCTTGATAGCCACATCACTTGGTCACTCATGTCCAAATATTAGCTTCCGAGCTCAAAAGCGGCTATCGGCCTCCGCTTCCGGTCCGGTCTGAAGAGGACGCAGGCGTCACATGCTCGCCGCTTCTTCGACTGGGCCACTGTCTGTGGCTTGCTTTTTTGGTGGTCGTGCGGATTTTTTGGCCATTGAGTCTGCGCTCCGCATAGTCCCGGCTCTGCTCCCTGCTTCGCCTACCCAGCTCCTTCGCCTGCTCGCTGTTTCCTCGGGCACGCTCTCGTGGGTTGTGTCCTTCACAGCGGTGTGGCGGTGGTTTTCCCGCCGTGATCTTGATTTGTAGCGGCGGCGGTTGATTGCCGCTGCATTTCCCGCTTTGCCGTGATCAACTTTGGCCTCGTGATCGTCTCTTTGCTCCTGTCTGCCCTCTGCTTGGTCCCGACTCTGCTCCTGGCTTCACCTACCTGGCTCCTTCGTCTCCTTCGTTTCCTTGGGCCTGCTCCCGTGCGTTGGGACCATTGTTTCACCTCCTCAACCTTGGCCTCGTGCTCGCCTCTCCGCTCCTGCCTGGCATGGCTCTGCGGTACTCCGCCGCAAGGCTCCTTCTGCTCAATACCCGCTCCACCCCATCATGCATCTCTGCCATCAAATCAAATGGACTCCTCCGACGACCCAGGTACATTCACCGTGGCTCCGGTCGTAAGTTTGTATATGTACAATCAGGTCACTCCTTCCCCGTCCTCTGGTCGGCTCAGCGCACTCCCACTCATCGTCCCAGCGCACCAAGTCACGGCAACGCACAAAATCGCACCTCCTGCCTGCGAACCCTCGCGAAATCACCTGAATTCATCCCCGCTGTTCAAAACAACATCAGGCTCACCCTGTTCAACACCCGGTCGCTCAACAACAAATGCCTCATCCTGAACGAATACATCCTGGATAACAAACTGGACTTTCTCTGTCTCACCGAAACCTGGCAACAACCACTGGACTACTACACGCTCAACCTCACCACACCCAATGGATATTCCTACGTCAATAAACCACGCTCGGAGGGCCGAGGTGGTGGAATTGCCGTTATCCACCGTCAAGACATCAGGACCAGCCTCATCCCCATCGCCTCATCCTCATCCTTTGAACACCTGGCTTTTAAACTCTCTGGTCGCACGCAGTCAGTCATGGCTGTCGTCTACCGCCCTCCCAAACCACACCCATTATTCCTGTCTGACTTCTCCTACTTTCTGACCCAGCTATGTTCCCTCTCCCCCTCAATCCTCCTCCTTGGTGATTTCAATATCCACATGGACTCTACTGACTCCACAATAACCACTGACTTCACTGATTTACTCACCTGCTTTAACCTCACTCAACATGTCAACTTTCCTACACATATCCGTGGTCACATTTTGGACCTTGTCTGCTCCACTGGATTAATTTTGCACCATCTCTCTGGCTCCGACCTCACCCTCTCTGACCACTTAGCCATCACTATGACCATCAACATCCCCACCCCAACACCAAGACAATATCGCACTATCAACTTCCGTAAGCTAAACACTCTTTCACCTACCTCATTCTCATCCACCCTCTCTGAAAAAATGTCCACTTCTCCCTTCATTGACCTCCACACCCCTTCCGACCTCACTGACTACTACAACCACACTCTCTCCTCCTGCCTTGACCAGATTGCGCCTGTAAAAACCAAAACAGTTTCTTTCACCCATTCTGCTCCCTGGTTTACCCCTGAACTCCGCCTGATGAAAACTCGTGCTCGCCAACTTGAAAGACTCCGCAATAAAACAGGTCTCACAGTTCACTCCCAAGCCTACAAGGACCACCTACAACACTACAAAGATGCCCTCTCCCACGCCCGCTCCGCCTACTACTCTCAAATTATCCACTCTGGCTCCGGAAACCCAAAAGCACTCTTCTCGACAATAAACAAACTCCTCCGCCCCCTGGACACCACCACCCAGTCATTCACAGTAGACAACTGCATCTCCTTCCTTTCTTTCTTCCAACGCAAAATTGACAACATCTACAACAGCTTGACCACCGCCTCTTCCGCTCCCCCTCCAACCACCTGCCCCCCCCCTTATCCTGCCTTCCCCTGTCTCAATTCTCCCCGGTCTCCCCTACTGACCTCTCTGAACTCATAGGAATGAAAACTGCCACCTGCACTCTTGACCCCATCCCCTCCAGCTTTGTGAAGGCCTCCCTCCCTGCTCTCTCTCCACTTATCATTGCAACAATAAACTCCTCCCTGTCTACAGGCATCGTCCCACCATCCCTAAAAATTGCTGCTGTTACCCCCATTCTAAAAAAACCTGGTCTAAACCCTGACACCCTAAACAACTTCAGACCCATCTCCAACCTACCCTTTCTGTCGAAAGTTTTGGAATGCGCTGTAGCCACTCAACTCAAACATCACCTCTCTGCCAATAACCTGTATGAAACATTCCAATCCGGATTCCGCTCCAACCACAGTACTGAAACTGCTCTCCTCAAAATCACCAACGACCTTCTCCTCTCCTCTGACGCTGGCAACCTCAACATTCTCGTCCTCCTCGACCTCAGCGCTGCCTTTGACACCATCGATCACACCATCCTCCTCACCCGACTTGAATCCACCTTTAACGTTACCGGCACTGCCCTCTCTTGGATTAAATCATACCTCTCTGACAGACGCCAGTTCATCTCCATCAATAACTGCAAATCCCACACTGCTCCCCTCCCCCAAGGTGTCCCCCAAGGTTCAGTTCTTGGCCCCCTCCTCTTCATCCTTTACCTGTCCCCCCTCGGTCACTTAATCTGCCGTCATGGTCTCCAATTCCACTGCTTCGCCGATGACATCCAGCTTTTCATCTCCACCAAGTCCGTCTCCACCGACACCCACTCTATCCTGACAAACTGCATCTCTGAAATAAAATCCTGGCTTCAAATCAACTTCCTCAAACTTGACTGTGATAAATCTGAAATAATCATCATTGGCCCAAAAACGCTCACAAAATCAACCCATAACTTTGCCCTCAACATCGACGGTATCCCAGTATCCACCTCCCCTCTCATCCGGAATCTTGGCATCATCTTTGACCAAACCCTCTCCTTCGACAAATACACTAAACAGATCACAAAGACTGCCTTCTTTCACCTGAAAAACATCGCCCGTCTCCGCTCATCCCTCTCCTCCACGGCTGCAGAAACCCTCATCCACGCCTTCATCACCTCCCGTCTGGACTACTGCAATAGCCTCCTCTATGGTTCACCCTCAACAATCACCAATAAACTCCAATACATTCAGAACTCCGCTGTCCGTCTACTCACCCATTCCCGGACCCGTGACCACATCACCCCCGTCCTTTACAAGCTTCACTGGCTCCCCATCTCCCAGAGAATCCAGTACAAAATCCTCCTCTTGACCTACAAAGCCCTCCATAACCTGGCCCCATCCTACCTGGCTGACCTCCTCTCCAGACACACTCCCACCCGCAACCTCCGCTCTGCTGGTACAAACCTCCTGACCCCCCTCCCCCCCCCCCATCCGGACCAAATTCAGATCCTGGGGGGACAGGGCCTTCTCCATCGCTGCTCCCACCCTCTGGAACTCACTACCTCACACCATCAGAGACTCCTCCTCACTCACCACATTCAAAACATCACTCAAGACCCACCTGTTCAGCACTGCATTCAACATTCAACCCACAGCATTTAACCCCTGACTATCACTTCTCCTTCTCCCTCCTTTTGCTTTAAATATTTCCCTATTGATTCTTGTCTTTTTGCACTTGTTGTTTTCATGTTTTGTTATGCATTATGTTTTGCACTCTGTCAAAGCGCCTTTGGGCTTCATGAAAAGCGCTATACAAAATAAATGAATTATTATTATTATTATTAAAAGATGCCTGAGCTATTGGCCAAATGAGAGAGAAATTAAATAAATGATTAATAATGAAAATAAATAAATAATAATCATTAAAAAATTAAAATTATTAATCAATTCGGTCAGAGAACACATAAACCACCACCATTTCATCAGAATCTGTAACTTAAAAAACAAATTTTTTTTTAGCCATTAATCGAATAATTAAATAATTAATCGATTAATTGATTAATTGATAAATCAAAAATAGCCTTTGCAGCCAAATCCCCCTTTCATTGGCATGTCCAAATATCAGCTTCCTAACTCAAAAGGTGCCTGAGTTAATGGTGAGAAGAGAAAGGAAATTTAATTAATTAAATAAATATTTAATTAATCGCTAATAATTAAATAACTCCTCAATTAATTGATTAATCAAAAAACAAAAAATCAGTTTTTGACAAAGGACGTGCTCAGTATTGTGCCAAAATTTCAGCTTCCTAGCTCAAAGGATGGCTGAGATATCGCCCCGACAAGCAAACAAACAAACAAACAACCAGAGTGAAAACTGAGTCCTCCCTTTCAGCGTGCGTCACTGCCGAGCCCCCTTCGGTGCCCAGCAATGACGATTTGCAATGCCTGGAGATGGCATAGGAAAGGTGCGGTGTACAACAAGAAAGGAAACAAACAAACAACCAGAGTGAAAACTGAGTACTCCCTTTCAGCGTGCGTCACTGCCGAGCCCCCTTCGGTGCACAGCAATGACGATTTGCAATGCCTGGAGACAGCATAGGAAAGGTGAGGTGTACAACAAACAAACAACCAGTGTGAAAACTGAGTACTCCCTTTCAGCATGCATCATTGCCGAGCCCCCTTCGGTGCCCGGTAATGACGATTTGCAATGCCTGGAGATGGCAAGGGAAAGGTGCGGTGTACAATATTTTTTCAACACTTCTTTTTTTTCTCTACTACTACTACTACTACTACTACTACTACTACTACTGCTACTACTGCCGCTACTACTACTACTACTACTACTACTACTACTACTACTACTATGCCATTTTGCTGCTCCTTGAGCCGTGCTATTTTCGACATTTCCTCCTCATCCTCTTCCGTTTTCGTTTGTATTTGTGGTTGATTTGCGTTATCTAAACCGAGTTGGTTCATTTTGTTATTTTATTTTTGACGTCGCGTTTGAGTTATTAGTCTTTTTGTGTTCGGGTCTAGCCGTGGCGTGTGGCCGCACCCATGTGGGACTAGTTTTGCCGCGCCCGATTTGTGGCGTATCACAAAACTGTTTGACTTCCTTGTTTTTGCTTAATGACCCTTGACTTTCTGTGCTAAATTTGCATAATTTTGGCAATTAAGCCAATAAGTTATTTGCTCAACGCGCGTTGGATTATCCTTTTGAGTTAATCATTAGCATACCGGTACGGTCGTGCTAAAATAAGCAAAAGCTCGTGAACGAGCTAATTGGTTTTTTGCTTTTTTTCATTTTCATTTGATGGGAAATATACCGTTAATAGTAAACATGCCTCTGGATGGTACATGGGCAAGGATGGCCGCGACTACCTCTGGTGCAGGTGGGAACCGCCCTGTCCACCCGTTTAAGGCGTTAACAAGGAAGCACGGGGTGAAATGCGAGTTGGGACAAATCACCCAAATAGAGGCCTATGTAAAAGCACTTGCTAGTGTGGTTGAGGTTGATCCAGCAACGAGAGTTGCAGCCTCGAAAATGTATGGACAAGCTGTGTTCTTTCTTAACTCAGAGGCTGCAGCAAACAAGGCCATTGAGAAAGGGATTAGTGTGGGAGGACTCTTTGTACAAGTCGAGCCGCTCTCAAGTCTTGGTACAAGGATAATTATATCTAATATACCCCCTTACGTGCCTGACAATGTCGTGGTGCCTTTCCTGGAACAACTGGGAGTGTTGAGATCACCCATCAAGCCTGTGTCTTTGGGCTGTCATGAGCCCTCCCAACAACATGTCTGGTCTTTTAAAAGACAAGTCTCCATTGAATTGGGAAAGGATGCTGAATGTGAGGGGTCGTTTTTTATTCCTTTTGACGGAAAGAATTACAGGGTGTTTTATATGACAAACGAACCCCGTTGTTTTGTATGCAAAGCGAAGGATCACAGGAGAGCAGACTGCCCCACTATCATTAAAGAGGTTGCAGCTCCTCAATGCCCAGCTCAGCCTCGAGAGGATCCCAGCGTCACTGAAGCTATCCTAAGAGAGGCAGCTGCTCCTTTGTGCTCGAGGGCAGTGGCCCCTCAAGAAAGTTCTATACCAGCTTCTCATTCCATCTCTTCCGCTGCCATAAATCAATGGCAGACAGTGGGAGCAGGGAAGGCAAAGAGAGCACAGAAGAGGAAATCAGAACCCGCAGAGGATGGGACCACGGAACACCCTGGTACAATTGAGGATGACACGGGAAGTAATGTGTCAAAGGGATTCGTAAGGCCGAGTATTCTGAAGGAGAAAAGAGTGGTAACCCAATCTGAAGAAATGGAAGAAGAAGAAGAGGAAACTATTCATCAAACGACAGGATATGGGGAGTCTTCTCTCTCAGATCCACCCAAAGACAGTTTGAAGAATGAACAGCAAGGGAGACCGTCAGGTAGTAAACCCAGCATGGTAAAGACAAACAACCTAGAGGTATCTGACTCGACAGGGCCAAACGATACTGTGATGTTGGTTCCTGAGAAAATGCATCCAATAATAACAACTGCAACGAAGCTTCAAAATAAACCAGGGATTGAAACATCTACAAGAGCAGTTCTGAACTGAAGGATTAACACCGAAGATTCATAGGATGCTGAAGTAGCATTCATCGGTGGGACAGACAGAGAGAGGGAACCAGACACACAAGCATCAATGAAGTTGCTGGCACTGACCGACATCTCAGGTGATGTCACTTCACTCACTGTTGGCGCAGAAGGGGGAATAGTTGAGCACATCTCTATTTTACCACCCCAAAAGGTTGGATCTCCTATACCAACTGAGGAAGAGGCATCCATTCCCACAGGTGAAGCAACGTCCGCCGCATCAGAGCCAAAGGAGCGTTCCTCTGTGCCAGAAGACTATGCCAAGTCAGCCTTGAGAGACGACATGGCAGAAGACTTGACACATTGTACAAGTTCACCAAAGGAGAAGGATCTTGAACCTCCAGACAGCGATGATGAGGAAAGTATTGGTGATGGAGAAGACTATCAAGGGTCACTGACTGGTTTAGAGACAGACCTACCTGCAGGACACCATTCCTGCATTCCCAGCCAGGAGATACTCGAGTTCCTGGAACAAAGCTTGCATAGCAGGAAGATAGTGGAAAATGCGCTGAAACGGTGGAAAGATTATGACTTGCTAGTGCATTCCTTGTATGCACTAAGGAGAGAGGGACATAAAACAAGAACTTCAGGCTCGGCCGAACAAGCCCGAGTCAGGAAGTTTCTAGCAAAGTTGTTGAGTTACGGGCCTGAATATAAATTGGTTTAAGATGATGAATTTCACAGAAACAAAACTCTCAATGCAATAATGACATCAAACTTACGAATAGGATCATTGAATGTCAATGGCTGTAAGGATGCATTCCGTGTGCACCAGGTATTGTCATTCTGTGTGAAGGAAAAACTTGAAGTAACCTTTCTGCAGGAAACCCACACGACCCCAGACGCTGCATCCTGATGGGAAAACCAATGGGAAGGTTTGGCCTTTTTCAGTCACCTAATGGACACATCTTGTGGAATGGCTACCCTCTTTTCACCAAAGAGGAAACCTGAAATACTTGTCGTAAAGGAAGCCAGTGTGGGGCGGTTGCTACATATAAAAGCAAAGTTTGAAGAATTTGTTGTCAATTTCGTCAACATTTATGCACCTTGTGTAGGAGTTGCAAGGGGGATTTTCTTCAACCAGTTGCAGAGATCCATGCTCACCTTGCCTGGTGAAGAGTGTGTAATTATTGGAGGAGACTTTAATTGCACTCTAGACCCCTCCCTTGATCGAATAGGTCGGGAGCCGCATAATCCCTCTGTAAGAATATTACAACAAACCATAACACTGTTAAACTTGAGAGATACTTGGCACATACAACACCCCACAGACAGAACATTCACATATACGAGTATCAGAGGTGGTCATATATCACAATCCCGGCTCGATATAATTTACGTGTCTCACCGTTGGTGTAAGAGTGTCAGTGACTCCGGCATAAAAGTTGCCCATTTCACAGATCACAACTTGGCCTGGATCAAGTTTTCCCTGGCGGAAACAAGGCAAGGCCCTGGCTTGTGGCACCTGAACAATGCTTTAAGTCGGGATGAAGCCTTTTTGTCAATCTTTTTGAATTTTTGGCAAGCCTGGAGGAATAAAAAAGGAGATTTTTGCTCACTTGGATTCTGGTGGGATGTAGGCAAGGTACGATTGAAATTGCTATGTCAGGAATACTCGTATGGTTCAAGTAAAACACTTGGGGTAGGGATCAAAAGACTGGAAGAGGAACTGCTGCACCTTGAGAAGCACCTGCCCACCCTTACCTCTACTGAACTGCAGGCATACGAAGAAAAGCAGAGCACCCTTAAAGCATGTAGTCGTGTGAAGGCACGAGGGGCGTATGTGCGCTCTCGTTTGCAGTTTATTTCTGAGGATGAATATGTCCTGAATTATCTCAAAGGGGTGGAAAAACGCAAAGGTCAATTCAGGACTATATCGAGTGTTCTCGCAGAAGATGGTCTCTTGCTCAATGGCTTGGAGGGTGTTCAAAAACGAATTAGAGCCTTTTACACTCAGCTATATTCGGGTAAGAGCACAGATGCAGGTGCAGGTGGCACTTTGTGGAGTAGTCTTCCTGAAGCCTCTGTAGAAGACCGGGAGCAGCTGGAGACTCCATTATCTCTGGAAGAATTGAAAACCGCCTTGCACAGCCTATCAAGAGATAAATCCCCTGGCATGGATGGCTTATTATGTGAATTCTATACAAAAGTATGCGACTTGGTTGGACCTGATTACCTAAGCGTAGCTCAGGAAGCATGTGATACAGGTATAATGCCCCTTTCTTGGCGTCGAGCGATTCTGGTCTTGATTCCCAAGGAGGGTGACTTGAGAAACTTGAAGAATTACCGCCCTGTGTCTCTGCTGTGTGTGGATTATAAGGTCATGGCTAAAATGTTGTCACTCCATCTCGGACCAGTCCTGACAAAATTAGTCAGCCCGGACCAATCTTATGCCATTCCAGGCAGGACAATACATGACAAGATATCCCTTGTCAGAGACCTGATACAGTATGCGGACATGACTCGGACTCAAGTCGGATTTCTTTCCTTGGATCAGGAGAAAGCCTTTGACCAGATGAACCATGAGTATCTCTTTGAAACCTTGCTAACTTTTGGGTTGGGGAGGAGATTTGTAGGCATGATTCAGATGTTGTACATGTCGGCAGAATGCCTAGTTAAAGTCAACGGTTTCTTGCTCGTGCCCTTTCCATTTGAGAGAGAGGAATAAGACAAGGATGTCCCCTGTCCGGCCAATTATATTCCCTATGTATTGAACCCTTCCTTTGTTTGATGAGAAGAAGGCTAACTGGCATTGTGGTGCCACACAACAGGGTCAACCTCAAACTTTCTGCATATGCAGATGACGTTCTCGTGTTTGCCAGTAATGCAAGGGATATGCAAGTAGTTTATGATTGTCAGCAGGTCTATTCAGCAGCATCGTCTGCTACAATCAATTGGAGGAAAAGCTCTGGGCTTCTAATTGGACAAATGCAGGTAAAGGAGTTACCAACACTTTTTCAGAAATTGACCTGGAGTCGCAATGAGCTCAAATATTTGGGGGTGCACTTGTCCACTTCCCATGGGTACTCACCACTCATTAACTGGAACACTTTAGGGGACAAGATCGAAGCAAAGTTGAGAGACTGGAGTGGACTACTAAAAGTCCTGTCTCTGAGGGGAAAAACGCTCCTTATTAAACAGTTTATAATTCTGAAGTTAGTATTCAGGCTCTCTTGCATAAGCACTCCAGAGGAGTTTCTGGTTAAGATGCAGAGGAAGCTATTGGACTACTTTTGGAATGGTAAACACTGGGTTTCCCTGGGCATTCTGAGCTTGCCTTTTGCAGAAGGTGGACAGTCTTTTCCATGCCTTCGAAGCCACGACCATGCATCCAGGCTGAAGAACATACAACGTTACCTACATGTGAACCCTGCACCGCAATGGTGCTCACTGGCATCATACTTCTTCAGCAAAGTGCTCAATCTTGGGTACAAAAGGAATCTTTTCATCATTACATCTCGGAGCCTGTCTGGTGCTACATTGCCTCTTTTTTATCAAGAAATGCTGAAGGCTTGGAATGTAGTCGACGTACAAAGAACAGTTCCTTATCCAGGCAAGGACCTGTTAGAAGAACCGTTCATTCTCAACCCTCTTCTACAGGGCCCAACTCCGGCTTCCTTTTCAGTAAGAAGGAACCTCTTAGCTGGTAGCATATCTACAGTGGGAGACCTTCTGAACGATGGGAAGAGAAGGCTTATTTTACCCAAGGAACTCACAGCGAAAATGGGCCTAAGGACAATCAGGATTCCCTCCAGGATACCTGAAGAGGTCAAAAGCTCCTTGCCTCCCGATTGTCTGAAATATCTAGAGAATCCCAAAGAGGGTGATGGATCTGGACAGATGTCCATCGGTAACTCCATGGATTTTAAAATCAGACCACGATGTTGCGAGCTCTCTCAGCCAATACCTGCAAACAATATGAGTAAGACCTCTGGCACAGTGGAAATGTCGTTCTGTGGGCTATCAAGGAAAAATATATACCTGATAGTGATCCACTCGCTCCATTATATAGCTCTTGCAACCCAACTGGATACTCCCTGACGTGAGATTCTCCCACTTCCTTCGGCTGTTCATCCACAATGGGATTCACTCTATCTCTACCCAACGCCAAGAATGATGGCAGACTTAAGTTGGAGGTTACTACATGGTGCACTGAGCTCTGGATCTATGATGCGCCATTTCACTAACTTCCCACAGGAATGCTGCTTTTGTGGTGAAAGGGAAACTATATTTCACATATACCTTCAATGCCACCGTCTTGAACCAGTGTTCTTACTGATTAAAAATCTTCTCTTGCGCTTCTGGCTTCACTTCTCTCCAACACTTTTTATCATCGGGCACCCGGTAAAGAAACTAAGCAAGTCACGTGATCTCCTTGTTAACTTTATTTTAGCCTGTGGGAAAATGGCAATGTATAAAACCAGGAAGGCAAAAATTGAGAGAAATGTGGTGGAACACAGTTCTGTATGTCTGAAGGGCTTAATACGCTCACGCATCATTTCGGAGTACAAGGTGGCAGAATATAGTAACACTGTTCAGAAGTTTAAGGAAACCTGGACTATAAATGATGCACTTTGTACGGTCTCCCCACAAGATACTTTGCTCTTATTTGTATAAATGTGTTATTTGGCGTTCTTTTTTTTGGTGTTCTTTGGCGTTCTTTTACCTTCCCCTTAGCTATCTTGGTAGTGCTTTCTCTTCAAAATGCCCTACCTTGTCTCCTGTAGTTCAAACCATGGACTTGCAGAGATGAGGAATTCAGCGACATTAAACTGGGAACATATGTTTGCCTGAGCTTTCATGAGCTCTGAACGCAAATCTCTATAGCTTTTCCAACAAAAGCACTACTACTACAACTATTACTACTACTACTACTACTACTACTACTACTACTACTACTACTACTACTACTACTACTACTACTACTGTCACTACTACTACTACTACTACTATGACAACTATTACTATTACTACTACTACTACTACTACTACTACTACTATTACTACCCCTAATACTACAACTACTAACACTACTACTCCAACTACTATTACTACTGTCACTACTACTACTACTACTATGACAACTATTACTACTACTACTACTACTACTACTACTACTACTGCTACTACTACTATTACTATTACTACCTCTATAACTACAACTACTAACACTACTACTACAATTACTATTACTACTGTCACTACTACTACTATTACTACTACTACTATTACTACTACAACTATTACCATTACTACTACTACTACTACAACTAATACTATTACTACTACTACGACTACTACTACTACTACTACCACTACTAATATTGCTACTACCACTTCTATTACTATTACTAATACAACTATTACTACTGCTACTATTACTACGACTACTATTACTACTACTACTGCTACTACTACTACTACTACTATTACTACTACGACTACTACTATTACGACCACTACTAATATTACTACCACTGCTGTTACCCCTTCTTCTACAACTACTACTATTACTATTTCTACTACTACTACTACTACTACTACTACTACTACTACTACTACGACTACTATTACGACCACTACTAATATTACTATCACTACTATTACTACTACAACTAGTACTATTACTACCACCGATGTTACCCCTACTACTTCGACTAACACCACTACTACTACTATTACCACTATCATTACTACTACCACCACTACTACTACTACCACCACTACTACTACTACTACCACCACCACTACTACTACGACAACAACCACTACTACTAGTACCACTACCACTACCTCTATGACAACAGCCACTACTACTAGTACCACTACCACTACCACTATGACAACAACCAGTACTACTAGTACCACTACCACTGCTACTACTACTACTACGTTCATGGCCCCAATTAGTCCCACCTCATGCGGTCGACCAGGCAATGTTATTGGCCCAAGTCTTTCACAAACAGGCTGGACAGGCCTGACGTTCAATCTGAAGATAATTTGTATAAGAAATTTGTGATTTGTTGATAACTCGTTTACTTTTTCTGAAATTCAAACTTAAATTAACGCAAAATACATGTGGAATATTTAAAGTCCACCAACGACCAGATGGATCCTCCAGCGCTTAAGGTCCATCAGATACTGATACGATGCGACGTAAATGCGTCGCCATGCGTGATAAACACAAGGGTGACTGTTTATAGCACAAGGGTTGAGATTCAAACCTAAGCTGCAGAACCCAAAGGTGAGTGTGCCTACCTCGAAGCTGTCCTGTCAAACCTCTTTGCAGATCTCATTACACATTTGAACTTTGTTGTTGAAGTCGATATCAATTAAGTTATGGAAATGTACTTGTGTTTGGAAAAAAATGACATACAGCTGGTGGAAATTTGATTTCACATTTTCAGGAACCAAATGTGAAGTTTCATTAGGATAATTAATTCACTCGTTCAGAACATTTTCATGGTTTTAATAGATGTTTACTTATAAATTTCCTTATGAGGAATTAAGATTATGCACAAGTGTAAAGAGGCCATCAGTAAAAATGTTCCCAGACATAAAGTCAAGCTAATCTCGGGATCAGAGGCGAGTGTGTGTACCTCTCAAGTTGGCCATCCTGCCACTCGCAATCAGCAGACGAAAAATATGGATAATGTCTTTATTGCAATAAATGGACAAAGATATTGATATTATTTTTTATTATTGTTCTTGTGATTAGTTTTACTTCATCGCTGATTGATTTTCGAGACAATAAATGCCGAGCTTCATAGCAAGACTAAATATTTTCATCCATTCAGAGATAATGGATGAGTGAGAATGTATAATTGCAAATCAAAAGGGATGGATTGAAAAACAAATGTGAATACAAGAGTGCAAGCTAAACGATCCATATCGAGCGAAAAGGCAAAGAGTGTGAATATTATTATGCAAGTTCATTAAAAACGACTTAATAATGTATGAAAAGATGAGAGAAACGCTGTTTCTGTGGATTATCTATTCTTTACTCATTACTTTCTTTAACTTCCTTTGTCAGTTTTGTCTCTCTTTATTCTTCCATCTGTAATCGAAAAATGTTTTCCATGACCATGATATATAATTGTCGCCTAAAACATCTTAATACAATGGAGATAATGCGTGTATGGCTGTATGTATGTATGTATGTATGTATGTATGTATGTATGTATATATTGTTATGTCGGTGGGGTAGTGATATGTAGAGCCAGGTAGATCTGAATAGGTAACGTGCTTCATCTGTCGCGGTAAGGAATCTGACCTTGTAATAAGTTCTTCATGTGTAGGCGTTTTTCCGGTTAAGATGTATACCTGTGAGCATACCAGGATGTTCGAGTGATAAGTAGCGTAGGGATTAAAGATAAAGCCCCTGTATGTCTCACCTGGTCACCAAACCTTTGGCCCTTTTGGCACTGCACCCATTTAGACACTTAGGTAGGATCTTTATTACAACACTAAATAAATCCCTTCCCTGACATGACTTTGGAAGACGAACAGACACCGGGGCCGGTTCGGGGCGCCGCGCTGGACCGCGGCCCATTTAATCTCTGCTGGGCCCGCGTAGCACGCTACACGCTACGTGCTATACCACACCCAGGAGGGCTGTGATCGGTTGGCGCGAATGGACGCGGAAGGCGCGAAGCGTCTCGACAAAACGCGGGAGGCTATGAGGCCCTGATTGGGTGCCGCGCAGGGCTGACGTCACCGCCAGAGGTGGTAAGAAGGGCACGCTGAACGACGTGAAGAGAGAAGGTTTTTGAGTTCACGGTTCGCATTTCACAGCTTGAGAGAGTCCCGGTGCGATCCTGAGTGGGCTTGCGAGTTGGCTTGTGAGCAGAGTCCTGGCCCTGGTTGAGTTGGCTGTCGTGTGGAAGATCGCCGTCGAGGTGGTTGGAGCTCGCTCCTTTTTGCTGGGTGGATTCGCGCTGGCCTGCGTTGGACCTCGTAGTGCTTTGGAATTTGCGGCCAAGCCTTCGCGGTGCTTATGCGGGAGCGAGGCGCCTCGTGGTGTGCAGCGGAGATTGGAGACAGACAAGACGACAGGACAGATAAGGCCAATCCCCATTGCAAATTACACGACGAGACATTTCTTTTCGTAATTCATTTTCCCCGGTCTGTGTTTGAGATCTGGTGTGTGGGATCCCAATTTAGGAGTTTTAGATTTATTATCGCGTTTTCCTGTCCCTGCGTTTCTTTTTAATAAACCCTTGTATTATTTTCTATTCCCTGTTACACCTGTGCCCGTGTCGAGTTAATTCCCCGCAGGATCGAAGCTGCCGTGGGTTCGTTGAAGGTAAGCGCTTGTGCAGCCTTCCATTTTCCTTCTTCCTCCCGCGTCCATAGTTGAATCCGTATTGGCCGTCGCCTCAATTAAAGCCGTTTTCGGTCCATCTGTGAGCCTCTGGTATTAACCAGAGGCTACGCACAACAATATGTATAATGTATATACACGAGGTTGGCTTGGCTCGCTACGCGTTGTTACACAGGAACGGGCTTGTTTTAGCTGAGGATAATGACTGTACCTGAGTTTCTGTTTTGTCCTGATTCACACCAATCATAATACAAACAATAATTTTGCACAAAATTATTTGTAGTGTTTGAGATATTACATTTTTAGGTTGAAAAACAAACAAACAAACAAAAAAACCCTCAGCACATACATACAGGAGGAGGGTAGGTGTAGACTGGAAGTTTGGGACGATTACACCTCACCATCCCATAATTAAAAACACTTCACAACCACATAATTCAAAACACCTCACCACCACGAAATTCAAAACACCTCACAACCACGTAATTCAAAACACCTCACCACCACGAAATTCAAAACACCTCACCACCAAGTGATTCAAAACACCTCACCACCACAAAATTCAAAACACCTCACAGCCACGTAATTCAAAACACCTCACCACCACGAAATTCAAAACACCTCACCACCAAGTGATTCAAAACACCTCACCACCACGAAATTCAAAACACCTCACCACCACAAAATTCAAAACACCTCACCACCACAAAATTCAAAACACCTCACCACCACCTAATTCAAAACGCCTCATGACCACGTGATTCAAAACACCTCACCACCACGTGATTCAAAACACCTCACCACCACGTGATTCAAAACACCTCACCACCACGTGATTCAAAACACCTCACAACCACGGCAACAAAAGTTTGAGGGAGTAGTTCAGTGAGAAGACAAGACAACACAGACACTGCACAAATATATATTTATATATGTGTGTGTATATATATATATGTGTGTGTGTATATATATATATATATATATATATATATATATATATATATATATATATATATATATATATATATATACAGTGAAACCTTGACTTACGGGTGCACCAACTTACGAGTTTTCCGAGATACGAGCCGTCGCTCGGTCGGTTTTTTGCTTTGTGATGCGAGCCGAGATCTGAGTTACGAGTGAGCGAGCTTGGATATAAAACACGTAATCGTCGAAAAACATGAGCGAGGTGTGCGTGTTGTCGACTTGGCGAGGCAGTACGATCGTAGTACTTCTACGATATGTACGATTTTGAAGCAGAAGGAGTCGATAAAGGCTATAACGCCAGCCAAGGGCGTTACGATTATTTCAAAGCTCCGGACCTCTGTCCATGAAGAGATGGAGAAGTTGTTGTTTGTGTGGTTGACGGAGAAGCAGCTCGCAGGAGATACCGTGACCGAGAGCATCATCTGTGAGAAGGCAAGAGACATTTACGGGGATTTGGTGCAGCAGACGGCGGGAACATCAACGGACGAGGCATCGGAAGAGTCATTCAAAGCCAGTCGGGGATGGTTTGATAATTTTAAGAAGAGGACCGGCATTCACTCCGTCGTCAGGCATGGTGAGGCAGCAAGCTCGGATGTGAAGGCAGCTGAAGATTTTATTATAACTTTTGCCGAACTGATAGAAGCCGAAGGATACATCCCCCAGCAAATCCTCAACTGTGACGAGACAGGGCTCTTCTGGAAAAAGATGCCAAGGAGGACGTATATAACGGCAGAGGAGAAGAGCATGCCAGGCCACAACTTGTTCAGAGTGCCGGCGATAGCTTGCCTTCTCTTTGTGGAAGACACGGTGAGATCCTTAACATCCAACAACTAATGGGACGCAAACGGGGCGCCCAGTTTAGCGGTACACACATTGATGAATCACCCTGCCTGTGAAACACCGACATGACAGGTTATAGCTGGGTCGGGATTCAAACCCAGGCTGGACAGTTTAGAGTCAAGTGTGCGTACCTCCAGTCCAGTCCATCCTGCCACCTTGTATGCTGCATACAGGTGAAATATAAAGTGCGAGATATTTTTATATATACTGTATATTTCAAAAAAAATTGGTGTGGTTTTTGGGGGGCTGGAACGGATTAATAGCATTTCAATTCATTTTAATGGGGAAATTTAATTTGAGAAACGAGCAAATTGAGTTACGAGCTCGGTCACAGAACGAATTAAACTCGTAAGTCAAGGTTTCACTGTATATATATATATATATATATATATATATATATATATATATATATATACGTATATATATACAACAATACCCAGTTTTACGCCATTTCGACCTTTACGATTTCGACCTCGACGTCAAATCCGACTTTACGCCACTCTTCTCGAGTAAATTTCAGTCAGTGAACGTCATTATGTGCGACTTTACGTCATTCCTACATCATAATAGGAGGACGTGAAAAAAAAATAATTTTTCCTTAAAAAAATATATAAAATAAATATAATAGTACATAAATTAACAATAAAAGAAGCTAAAAACAATTTAAAATACAATAAAAAGCACATTTAAAAAAAAAGTATGTACAGTATACTGGATGTATGCGCAGCTGCTGGTTCTCATTCAAAACAAAGGCGACGCCATATGCATTTTGTCCTGTGCTGCGGTCGCGTGCTTGCTTTGCCTTTCGCTGGTATTTTTGTGATTATTCCTTTACTGTGTAAAGGTTCCTTTACTGTGTAAAACAACCAACATAACGTGGCAACGGCGAAACATGATGACGATGCCGGCTCGGACGACCGTCCATGGCAGACGTCACGTCACCACGCAGAGTGTGCAATGTCCGCGACGAGGTCAGGCCCCATGGCCCATGTGAAACGAACGACCGTGTCATGCCTCGACCGGGGTGCCTCGTTGGGCACCTTGCCGGCATCCGGCGTCGACGAACCGATCGACGTGTGCATGTGCACATGTGCATGGATTTGCAAATGCCTGCCTGTACGTCGTCGTTTCTGCGTATATCGCATCGTCCAAAAAAAAGAAGCACGCAACTTCGGCCGCTCGAGGAAAGACGGGGAACGCCTACGACTCGGAGGCGAGCGTCGATCCCCGGGGCGGCCGGGTTCAGGGAACCCTGAGCTCATTCATTCATCACAGACGACACGACACGACCACCGGTGAAACTGCTCGGACACGTTGGGTAAAACACGCCGTGGTGAAGCGGGCCGCGGAGCCACTCGGCACACAAGCCCGCTCACGGTCGACACATCCGTGCCGGTCACCCCATTCGAGGAGAAGACCCGACCGATAGAAAACAATGGAGGGACTCCTGATGGGGAGCGGCAAAGATTCAGGGCGAAGCCACAGCCTCCTCCAGTTATTTACTCTAGTTTTACGTTGTTTGTCTTCATTTTAAGGCATTTTTAAGACATTACGCCCGGTAGGATATCCCCCCCTCGTAGGTAGATCCACCACAACATGTAGCCTCACTGTAGTTCAGTTATCTCTGAGTAAATGTAAGCGTAGTCCTTTCCTGTGTTAGTTTTGTGTTGAGCAGGCCAGTGAGTAGGCCTCGATTAGGCTGGAATACCATGTGCTCGGCCTGAGACAAGTCTGGCAAGGCCGTAGGGAGGAGCTGCAGGGGGAGTGGCCGGTAAGCAGCGAGCCGCCAATCAGAGCTCAAGGGGAGTGGCTCACAACGGCGGCGAGAGGCGAGGCATGGAACATTCGGGTAAGGCCGGGGAGGGGCTATATAAAACCCTGCCTCGAGCCCCCCGCGTCAGAACAGAGTTCGTGAGAGACGAGGAGTGAGAGTCGCCCAGCCCCTGAACGAGTCGGAGTGCTTGAATTGAATTGCTTGTTATCGTCGTTGTACACGAACTTTCCCCGTGCCCTGTGCCCTGCGCTCTGCTGCCTGTATTAAATCGCGCCTGTGAAGACGACCCATTCCGGGCCACAGATGCGCGACCTCCTTGCCTGCGCTCCCTGCACGTGCCGTGACCACCAGAGGGCCATGCCGAGCGAGCTGTCCGGAGTGGACGACACCAGGACGCGTTTGGGAACGTGAACTTTTCCTTCCTTATTTTCCCCCACGTGAGTGAGTGGGCCCTTTGTCTGGGCTTTAAGTTAACACTGCTAAGTGCCTGCTCTGTGTCTCTTCGGATCATTGTACATAATAAATAAACCGTGTTCTTCCTCTTATTTGATCGTTCCGTCCTTTCTATCTATTGGCTTAGCATCGCACGAATAGAACCGCTCGAATCAGGTTCAATAAAAGTAACGGCACAAGTCATGTGATACGCACACCGCTCGGGCGTACTCGATTAGCGTGGCTTGTGCGAGGTCCGGTCCCCGTTTTCGTGGCAGCGTGGGTCAAAGGTACATGTGGCATCGACCCGATACCCTTTTCCACGCTCGCTTCGGAAGTGGCGACTCGGCCTCATGGACATGAAGACCCGAGGGGAAAAAGGGGTTTAACCCCCCCTTTTGGAACGTTGACGGGCTTCAGGAGATCCGCAACAATATATATATATATCTATATATATATATATATATATATATATATATATATATATATACATATATATATATATATATATATATATATAACTGTAAGAAATAGTAGAAACTCCAAAGTACGAGCAGGGCATCTCATTTGTATTGAATATATAATCGTTAGATTAAATAAGACGCGGACGTAGCTTCAGGACGTCGATCTTTAATTGTCGACAAGCTTTCGACCAACAAAGGTCTTCTTCTGAGTCAGCCCCAAGTTCAACGGAAGTTGGTTGAACTTGGGGCTGACTCAGAAGAAGACCTTTGTTGGTCGAAAGCTTGTCGACAATTAAAGATCGACGTCCTGAAGCTACGTCCGCGTCTTATTTAATCTAACGATTATATATATATATATATATATATATATATATTTAATTGGGTTATATATATATATTGTTACGGTTTTTAGAACCTTCACTTTGTAAATGTAGTATTAAAATTTCCTATGTACATTTCCCCTCTAATTGGCTGTTAATTGAAATGAGTGCACCGTAGCTAGTCCATCGCATGCACGTAGCAAATCATAGGCTTCCCTCGATAGTTATCTCCTTATTCTATGTAGTTTAAGGCTGTGTTTCCCATTAGGTGACTCTGCATTGCACCGAATTGACATAAGATAGTTCCCTTTTCAAATTCCCAAAGCCTCCATTCCCAAAGCCCCCTTTTCCAACCGCATTGCCAACTGCATTGGGTGGTTTTCTTCACCCCAAAACTCCATTACGCACGCGGTCAGCTCGGAGAAGAAAGGCGTGTCTCCGCCCCTCGTCATCAGAGGGTGGAGCCAGGAAAGCCCTTGCCGACCAACCAAGGATGAGTGGGTATGGCTCAAGAGGGTGGGGTTATAAAAGCCATTGCATCAGCCCCCACCAGGAGATGAGTCCAGTTGAGGAGAAGCGGAGAGAGGGATTTGAGGGAGGTGCGCTGGACCAGAGGCAGATTCTGCGGAGTAGGAAAAGAGCGTCGGAGACGCAGGAGGCGGAGGACGCGTGAGACAGCTGCCGGTGTGAAACCGAATACGTGGAGCTGCCGGCTCCTCACTGCCAGCCCGAAGCGGAGCTGTGTTTGCCGGGTTTTTGCCTCGACCCCAAAAGCGTGGATCGGAGCGCGCGCTTGGAGCCGGACCTCGACGCCTACCATCTGCCTGGACCCTCCTCTGCCGTCCCAAACCATTCCTGCCATTCCATCCTTTTGTGTACGTGAGTTTGTTTTGTGTGTCTTGTCCCTGGGTATAAGCAAGCTTGTATAAGTTAATATTTGCACTGTGTCTTCTGGTCCTTCCATCCTTCTGTAAATTATTTTTGTATCTTTCCTCCTCCCTGGTTACTTTTGACTTGTACATAATTAGGTCGTAATAAATTCCTGTTCCTCCTTACTCTGCCTTCTTTTCTTCACATCCGTTCGTTTTAGAGGTTTCCATCATTGAACACCTGTGGCACGATTTGGCCAACGTTTAGAATCTGGTCTAGTTATTTTTTTATTTTTTTATTTTTTTTGTATACAAGATCGAGGCTCGTGAAAGAGCGAACATTAATCACACAGAAAGACAAACCGACACATAAAACATATAACATCGGGAGCGGTAGACAAGATGGGGAGAGAGGAGGAAGGACACAAACACAACATTATTTTGAGAGCAGGGACCGAGAGACATGGAGACATCGAGAGATCTGTGAGAGGGAGAGGGCATTGGCGGGGGGCATGGGAAGGGGGGGGGGTGGGAGAGGTATAAAACATATGGACACTGCCAGGACTTCCAGGAAAGAAGTTGGAATTTCAAACAAGGTGGATCTGGGGTGAATTAGCGGGGGTAGAAAAGATCAAGGTTTTGGATGGGGGAAGATAAGAGATGGTGGTGAACAGCTGTTTTAAAGACCTGGAGGGACGAGTGGGATTGAAGGGAGTGAGGGAGTTTGTTCCAGAGGCGGGAGAAAAGAGGAATGAAAGAGTGAAGATGAGCAGAGAGCCGAGATTTCGGCAGTTTAACCATCAGAGGGTTGCTGGCAGATCTTGTGCGACCTGTAGGAATATTTGGGGGACAGAGCACAGAGAGAGCTGGGGGTACAAGGCCGGAGAGGAGTCGGTAGAAGACAGAAAGACCACCTACCTGCCTGCGGTGAATGAGTGAAAGGCCCTCAGAGATAGCTTCATCGCGGGAGATTCCAATAATTCTGAAAGCTTTGGTTTCGACAGCGTGAACACGAGCTAGGTGTGAGGCAGGAGCACCGGCCCATAGGGGAGAACAGTATTCCATTGAGCTGCGGATGAAAGCCTTGTATGTGGTGAGGAGCTCAGGTGTGCCGAGGAAGGACTTCGCACGACGTAGGATGCCCAGTCGGCGACTGGCTTTGGAGGCCAGCTTGGAAATGTGGTTTTCCCAAGAAAGATCATGGCAGATAGTGAGACCCAAAAGCTTGAGCGACAGAACTTCTTGGAGAGGATTGTTGAGAAAGTAGATGGGAGGGTTGTCCAGTCGATCTTTTCGGAGAGACATAGTAAGAGTGTGAGATTTGTCAGGATTGAAAGACATGTTCCACTTGTTTGACCAGTCTGTGATTTTGTCCAAGTCTTCAGAGAGTGAGGAGGCTGCAGACTGCCGATCTGAGGGCAGAGGAATGGAGCGGCAGAGAGTGGAGTCATCAGCAAAGAGATAGAGAGGATTTTCCAGAGAGTCGGAGAGATCATTGATAAAGACCAGAAAAAGCACAGGGCCCAGAACACTGCCTTGGGGAACTCCAGCCTGAACAGGAAGGGGAGTTGAGAGAAATCCATTCAGGGCCACACGTTGACTATGACCAGAGAGGAAGTCCGCAAGCCATGCATGGACATTTCCATGGATACCATAGGAGGAGAGTTTGGTGAGCAGAGCTGGGTGCCAGACCGTATCGAAGGCACGTGATATGTCGAGGGAGACAGCTCTGATTTCCTGTTTGGCATTGAGGACCTCCATCCATTGTTGAGACAGCAGAAGCAGCATGTCCAGAGTAGAGTGACCTGGTCTGAAACCAAATTGATGATCAGAGATCAAGCCGTTGGAGAAGAGGAAAGATTTCATATCCGAAGCAATGATGGATTCCATGACTTTGCTGATAATTGGGAGCAGGCTGATTGGTCTGTAGTTGCAAGGATCTGTTTTTGCACCTTTTTTGTGTAAAGCGGTAATGTTTGCTGATTTCCAGGATGCTGGCAGATGACTTTGAGCAAAAGAGAGGGTGAAAAGGACAGAGAGAGGGTGAGATAGAGCAGCAGAGCAGGATTTTAGGACCCGTGGGCTGATGCCGTCTGGTCCAGTTGCAGAATCAGAGTCGAGGTTAGACAAAAACTCCTCCACCTTGTCAGGAGAGAAGGACACAGAGTCCAGGAGCAGTTGGGTTCGACTGGGAAGGGTGGGAACAGAGAGAGATGGGTTTGGGACACAAGATTTTGAGGCAAACACAGAGTTGAGGCATTCGGCTTTGTCACGTGCGATGTCAACTGTGAGGCCATTTGAGGTAAGGGAGGGGATGGAGGGGGAACAAACACCAGAAATGGATTTGACCAGACGCCACCAGGATTTGGAGGAAGGAGACAGGTTTGAGAGTTCATTCTTGAGTGTGGAGAGATAGTGCTTCCTGGCACTCCTGAGAGTAGACACACACTTGTTCCGAGCTTGGTGGAAGGAACTGAGATTGCCTTCAGTTGGATTTGCCTTCCAAGAGGCAAAGGCAAGTTGTTTCAGGGCAACTTCCTCACCACAAGATTCAGTGTACCATGGACGGGAGGAAGGGTAAGACAACTGAAGACGAGATGGGGATAAATCTGTGCATGAGAGAGAGCAGTTTGCTTTGGAAGAATTCCCAGGAAGAATTGATGTCAGAGGCAGTGGAGATGGGAGACCAATCCAGACGATTGATGGCTGCTTGAAGACCGTCCCAGTCGGCCTGAGTGAAATGCCAGACTCGTCGACGCTGAGGAGGCTCTCTGAGAATGGCCAGAGAGATGTCCACTTTGACAAGCACATGATCAGAAGAACCGATTGGAGCAGAAGAAGAGCAGCAGACATTAGCAGGGAAGTTTGTCATAACCAAGTCTAGAAGAGAAGATACTCCATTGGCTGAGATCCGGGTCGGGAAATTGACAGATTGTGTCAATCCCAGTGAGTCAAACTTGCTAATGGTTCATGCCGCGGCTGCTAATCCGCTCGGCAATTAACATCTTGTCCGCAGTCGCGAACGGGGTTGCTCACCTGCCTCTCCGGAGGGAGCTGGGCAACTTCAGGACTCACGTCGGTCAGTCACAAACAAGGGGATTAATCCCCCCTTCTTAAGGGGAAAAAGGCCGACGTAGAGACCCGTAACAATATAAATAAATAAATAAATAAATGTGTGTATATATATATATATATATATATAAATATTTTATATATATATATAATATATACATATATATATATATATATATATTTATTTATATTTATATATATATATATATATATATATATATATATATATATATATATATATATAAATATATATATATATATATATTGTTGCGGATATGGGATTTGCATCCATCCATATCCGCTTGTAAATATTCCCCTATTTCCTCAATACTTCCCAACTATCCCCAATCCCCCATTCCCTAGTCCCATTTTCTGTAAACAACACTCTGTAGACCCGACCTCCCCCTATTTCCCCCATTAAATGTCGCATCCAGGTCCACCGCATCTCATGTAAGACAACTATAGGACATCTTGCTAGTTATTCTTAGTCTATGTCAGTTAAGGACTTGTTTCCATTAATTCTGACTCTTCGTTGCACCAGAATGTGATTGTATGGCACCGTTAGGAAGTTTAGGATCTCCCAATACCTCCCCGCAGCTCTTCCTCACGGTTCAACAACAACAACAACAACAACAACAGCAGCGTCGGGCGCGGGGAGTGCGCGTCCTCACTCCGGCTTGGTTGGTAGGGGGTGTTGGGAGGGCACCAGGCCTTTCCAACGAGCCGCCATCGAACATGTGCTCGACGGGGTTACCACGTAGGGGCTCGCTGTCAGCTCCTCGTCAAGGGCGGAGCCCGGTAACCCCCGCACCCAATAGAAGCGGCGGACCGGTCCCATCTGGGGCGGAGCCAACCAGCCGAGGGCGTGTGAATCCCCGCTGAGCATGCGCAGGAAGAGGGAGGTGACGTCAGATGCGCGCTGAGCTTGGAGAAAGAAAGACGCCACCTCCGAGCGCTGTGAGGCCTCCCTGCATCTTTTGGACCGTGCTTGATCCTGTCCCCGAGCCAAGGTGCACCTTGTGCTTCAACCGACCTGTCCTTCCCTGCCATCAATCCCTGTGTAAGTCAGCCTTGTTCCGTTTGTCTGTGGTCTGTCTGGGATAGATAAGATTGTATCTAAGTGCCTATCTCTTCTGTGTCTTTTACCTCACTCTACCTTGTAATCTACCCCTTTTCTCCACCACTAATTATAGCCTCCTCCAGAGGTCTTGAGAACTGTACCCCTTGCGTCGTTTCATTTATCCCAGTCGTTGTGTCCTTTCCATCATTGATTTAGCGTAGCGCGATTTGGCCAATGTTCGAGTGGAATCGGGTGAGTTGGGGAAGAATCGGGGGAACTGTTAGGTTGCGGTGGACCATCCGCTCGGCCCATCATAACATCTAAACCGCGATCCGTAACAATTGGTGTCAGGAGTGGGATTGGACCCGAAGCGCGCTTCACGCGCTCGAAATTATTAACTGTGAAATTTGTTTTGTTTTTAAATAAAAACCCGAATTTTGAAAGTAGTGCTATGGCAGATCAAGACGGCTGGGTTCCGGTAGAGGAGAGTGAGGCAGGGTCGATCCAGGACCAAATTGAGGGACAAGAGGAGAGCGAAGCAGTGAGGGCGGCAGGTTCGCAAAATGGCGTCCTCGCGCACGAGGTTACGGGCGCGCAAAATGGCGCCTCGCAGATGGCTACGGCGACCGCGCCCGCGACCGTAGCAGCGCCACTGGTGGATTTGAACCTTTTTTTAATACAAATGAAGGCCCTTATGGCCCAGAATAGCGAACGGTTAGAACAAAGGATGGGGTCCAATAACGAGAAATTGAGGGAGGACATGGGGTCCAATAGCGAGAAATTGAGGGAGGACATGGGGGCCAATAGCCAACGGTTAGAACAAAGGATGGGGGCCCAGATCGGAGGGTTAGGGAGTAGAATAGAGGGATTAGACAATAGATTAGGGGAAATACAGGAGGGGTTAACGGGGGTAGAAAACAGAATGGCTGCCCAGGAGAATCAGATAGAGGGTGTGAAAAAGGGGTTCGAGGGGTTAGAAAACAGTATGGAAGGCAAATTGAGGAACATGAGGGACCAAGCGGAAAGGGAAGTTAAAAAAATGGGGCAGCAGATAGAGGGGGTCAGAATGGGGGTAGAAACTAAATTGGATGCTCACAGGGAGGAAATGGAGCAGATGAGGGTGGCATCTGGGCAGGAGATGCAAGTGATGGGAGAAGAGATCAGAAGAGGTGTGAGTGAGGAGGTCGGAGGAGTGCGCGAGGAGGTGAGGCACTGTAAGGAGCGCATGGAGAAGGAGGTGAGAAAGGGGACTGTAAAATTGCAAGGTGGTATAGAGGAGTTGACGCTGGGAGTAGAACAACTGACAGTGGGACAAAAGGAGTTGGGGGACCAGGTAAAGAAGAACACAGCGGTAATAGAGGGTTTAAAATCGACACAGAAGGAGATGAAAAAGGACGTAGGGGTAATTAAAAAAGAGTGTCAGACGGTACATGAGGACCTGACGAGGAAAATGAACAAGGTGGTAGAGGTGATGGAGGTTAAAGAGCGGGAAGTGCGGGAGCATATAGAAAAAAATAAGGTGGAGTTAGAGGAAGAACTTAAGGGGGCGCACGAGGAGATGAAGGAGGTGAAGCAGAAATTAGAAGAAGTGGAAGAAGGGGTGAGCGAAATTAAGAAGCGACGGAGAGAGGATAAGAAAGAGATAAAGGAGGAAGTAAAAGAATTGTTCCAAAGTCTGTGTTCGGATCGTGATGATGTGCTCATTAACCGGATGAGGGATTCGCAGGTGATGGAGGAGAAGCGAAGAGAAAGAGGACCCGGTGTAAGTGGTGACCAAAATGGTCGTGCGTATGATGCGCCAGGTGATTTAATAAGCTTGGGGGTCGAGATGGACCCGGATGTTCGTGAGAGGCCAAGAGTGAGGTGTATGGCTGGTCCGGAGGGTATGGAACGAGGGTGCGAGCGAGAGGGTCCGGTGATGGGAGAGGTGCGAGGTGTGAGTGAGCAATGTTGTGGTGGTATGGAATGGGTAGCGGGTTGCGGAAGTGTGACCCATGCATCGACACCAACAGGGGTAGTTTTTAGAAGGACAGGGGAGGCACGGGAGCCCCTTGGGGGTAATGTACTGTGGGGGCCCGGCTGGCTCGGCCCCGCGCTGACCCCGCAAGGGGCGACGCACGGGGTCCGGCAGGCGGGCAACAACTCACATACGAGGTGGTCCCACAAGGTCCCACTCGCGCCGTATGACGGTGGGTAAGGGTGGCATCCCTGCCACCCTTCCCATGTGGATGATAATGACGAGGGAGCGCAATAGTTGAAAGGGACGACTGGGAAGCGCAAGTTTCAGAGGGGAGTAGTTAGATGAGATGATGCTGTGTGAGAACTGGACAGGTGTGTGGAGCAGTGTATGAGTAGTGAGTGTTGTGGATCAGCGTGAATGCGCTTGGGGGAGAGAAGGGTGCAGGCGGCACCAAGTATGAGAGCACAGGTGTGCAAGTACAGGTGTGTGGAATACATGGAGTAAGTGGTACGGAGTGGTGTGCATGGTGCGAAGGTGTGGATGGGGGAAGAGTGGACCCCTTTTCACGAGTACCTGGGGAGGGTAGTTTAAAGAATAGTTAGAAGGTATAGGTAAATTGTGGTTGGATATTGGCATTTGTGGTGCGGATGCAGAATGGTATTGTGGATGGGTGCATTGGTGTGGTGAAATTGGCTGGTCGTGTGGCCTGTTAGTATGAGTGTGAATGGTTGGGCACTCCGCCACTGTTAGATGTCGGCCAGGTGAGGCCGCAGGTGGGCTCTGGGAGCCGTTAGTGTCAGTGGGTGCCTGAGGATCCCGGGTGTGGATCGGGCAGCCCGTGCCAGAGAGGGCACTGAGGGGGTGAGAGTGCGAGAGGGCCTTCCCCAGTTAGTTAGGTTAGGATGAGGAGCAGGTAAGCTCGGGTGGCAACTACAGTGGTGGAGGTGTGCAGGTGGGTAGACCTGCTGGGAGAGCTACACGTCACAGCCCAGAAATTGTGCGAGGGCACCGGGAGATGAATCGGGGGAGTGAGACCCCAAATTGAGAAGCACCACAGTTTGGCCAATGGGAATTGGTTTTTAGAACCCATAGTGTAAGTTGGCCAATGGATTGGCAGGGAAAGACCCCGGGTAATGTAAAGTTGTTAAAGTCATTTAGGAAATAGTTAGGATTGATGAACCTGTCGCACCATACGCAGCCACTTACCTGTGGTGATGATGACTCCACACCTGTGTTCCTTTGTTCTGTGTTGCAGGAAGGGAGAATTGCTGTGTGGATTTGTGAGACGCATCACGACGTGGATGAGACATTGGGGTGATTCCATCTCTCCCTCCTTAGGAGGGACTGATGATGAATTGGTGATGGCAAATTTTGATGTTGAGTTGGAGATGGCAAATTTTGATGAGAGTTGGAAATGGCAAATTTGATTGGTTAGGAGGGAGAGAAGACGAATTTGGTTGATGGGAGGAACGGGGAAGACAGTAGGGACGTTTGTTGATGTGTAAAGTAGATGTTTATGGGTAGTGTTGTGTTTTGTGGATACAGTAAGGGGTAAGGGAGGGGCAATGTAGGTTACCTGGTGGGGGGGGGGGGGGGGCGTACGGTAGGAACGTACCTGTCTCACCTGGTTCCCATGTGCCCCCAGTGTGCATTACCTTATATTGCGTGCACTTTTGCGCCCTTACCACCTTACTCACTTGTCTTCTTTTGTCTCCCACCTCCGAGGATCTGGCTTTGGGGCAGAGAGAGAGGAGAGAGAGGTGCTGGCTCCGCAGTTGTGTGCCTGCACTTCCGCTGCTTGCTGCCTGGATCGATACACCATATGGACCGCAATTTTTGTGGCCGCCCACCATGGACCGCAGTTCTTTTGCGGGCAAGCACCACCCGTGGATGGACCTCTGGGTCAACGTGGCACCTATGCCATACAGGTGAACCACTTTTAGTTGGCCCCCCTGACGGCCACAATTTAGAAATGGATGCAGTTGGTGCCTTTCTTTATTTCTAAAGAAGCCAGAAGGCCAAGTGCACTCCAAGAAGGCAAGACCAGCGGCAGAACATCGGCCGGCTGCGACACCACCGGTGACCATGGACACTTAATTGTGCATTGTTACTGAACACTTTATTGGTGCACCGGATGGTGCTGACTGTGCGTATGGGGTGGTGCTTTTGGTGCTTGGACGGGGTGTTCTGCACATTATTAAAGGCCGTAGGGCCACAGGGCACTCGTGGGTTGGTGTATCGATGCTGGCATGCGTGCTCTCTCTCTATGCATAACATCTGCATGTGTTCCTCAAAGAACAGGTCCTGGATCGTAGTGTAAATATCAGTGTAGTCTTGTGTAAATGATGCTCCCTACCGGCTGTATGTTTAGTTTGAGGATGCTTTCCGCGATTTGGTTATCCTGTGGGTGTGTTTCTGTTAGGAGAAGGGTGCAACGTCGCAGGGGGACATATTTACTCATTTGTGAACATCTGTAAAACTGTCGCATTCAGGGTTGAGTTAATAGTAGAGGGAACTACATTTGAGTGCCACACTAACGTAGGTAAAAATTTATCGGGTCGGGATGCCCCGAGGTAGAGAAGGGTGCAATGTTGCGGATATGGGATTTGCATCCATCCATATCCGCTTGTAAATATTCCCCTATTTCCTCAATACTTCCCAACTATCCCCAATCCCCCATTCCCTAGTCCCATTTTCTGTAAACAACACTCTGTAGACCCGACCTCCCCCTATTTCCCCCATTAAATGTCGCATCCAGGTCCACCGCATCTCATGTAAGACAACTATAGGACATCTTGCTAGTTATTCCTAGTCTATGTCAGTTAAGGACTCATTTCCATTAATTCTGACTCTTCGTTGCACCAGAATGTGATTGTATGGCACCGTTAGGAAGTTTAGGATCTCCCAATACCTCCCCGCAGCTCACACTCACGGTTCAACAACAACAACAACAACAACAGCAGCGGCGGGCGCGGGGAGTGCGCGTCCTCACTCCGGCTTGGTTGGTAGGGGGTGTTGGGAGGGCACCAGGCCTTTCCAACGAGCCGCCATCGAACATGTGCTCGACGGGGTTACCACGTAGGGGCTCGCTGTCAGCTCCTCGTCAAGGGCGGAGCCCGGTAACCCCCGCACCCAATAGAAGCGGCGGACCGGTCCCATCTGGGGCGGAGCCAACCAGCCGAGGGCGTGTGAATCCCCGCTGAGCATACGCAGGAAGAGGGAGGTGACGTCAGATGCGCGCTGAGCTTGGAGAAAGAAAGACGCCACCTCCGAGCGCTGTGAGGCCTCCCTGCATCTTTTGGACCGTGCTTGATCCTGTCCCTGAGCCAAGGTGCACCTTGTGCTATCAACCGACCTGTCCTTCCCTGCCATCAATCCCTGTGTAAGTCAGCCTTGTTCCGTTTGTCTGTGGTCTGTCTGGGATAGATAAGATTGTATCTAAGTGCCTATCTCTTCTGTGTCTTTTACCTCACTCTACCTTGTAATCTACCCCTTTTCTCCACCACTAATTATATCCTCCTCCGGAGGTCTTGAGAACTGTACCCCTTGCGTCGTTTCATTTATCCCAGTCGTTGTGTCCTTTCCATCATTGATTTAGCGTAGCGCGATTTGGCCAACGTTCGAGTGGAATCGGGTGAGTTGGGGAAGAATCGGGGGAACTGTTAGGTCGCGGTGGACCATCCGCTCGGCCCATCATAACATCTAAACCGCGATCCGTAACAATATATATATATATATATATATATATATATATATATATGTTATTGTGTGTGTGTGTGTGTGTCACACCAATCACGTCTAAACTACTGGGATAATTGCCACCAAACTTAACACAGACACCAAATTTAACCTCCTGTTGAGCAAAGGCTACTTGGTTTTTCATTAATGATGATATCGCTAAATTCAATTCATAATTATTTTGTGGCAGTGTGTGGGTGTGGCCTCAACGCACCTGTTCCTGCCACCTCCCAACGGCAAACCTGAGTCCCCCCCAACACACACACATATATATATATATATATACATATATATATACAGTGAAACCTTGACTTACGAGTGCACCAACTTACGAGTTTTCCGAGATACGAGCCGTCGCTCGGGCGGTTTTTTGCTTTGAGATGCGAGCCGAGATCTGAGTTACGAGCTTACGCCACCCGCCACTAGGTGGCCCAACGAGCGTTCCGGTCACGTGGTTATCTTGCCGTGCAAGCATCTCTGCCGTATATCGCTGCTGCTTTGTTTTCGCATGTTGGTTATTTTGGAAAATTTCTTAGTTTTACCCATGGGTCCTAAGAAATTGAGTGCCAAGGGCAGTACTGAGAAGAAGAAGAGGATGATGTGCTTGGATATAAAACACGCAATCGTCGAAAAACATGAGCGAGGTGTGCGTGTTGTCGACTTGGCGAGGCAGTACGATCGTAGCAGTACGATCGAAACATTTTGAAAGGGAGGAAGAAACAAACCTCGTTGGACAGGTTTTTATTGAAACGCCCTGCAAGTGAAAGCGAGGAAAGGCAAAAGTCATCTCCTCCACCTCCGCCAGCATCTTCGTCTGATCTTCAAGGTAAATACACTTAATAAAACCAGTTTATTTCTTTACATTGTGGCGGACACGGAAGCTCACTGGCGTGGTGACATCATTCCGCGCACCAAGTGGGCGGGGGCCACGCCGAGGGGTAGGCGTGGCCTCAGGATATACACCGGGCGCACAGCCCGGACCGGAGCGTGCCAGTGTTACAGTGAGCTCTTGAATAAAGACTCTTACAAATTACCGCGTTGTCCGCTTCCTCCTTGTTTACAAGCAGCGCGCGTAACGCCGCTTATTATGTAGAGTATATACGAGGTCGTGCTTGTTTATACATTATTTGTTATTTATAAAGTACATTTTTCTTATTTAAAAACACGTAACAAAAAAAATTGGTGTGGTTTTTTGGGGGCTGGAACGGATTAATAGCATTTCAATGCCTTTTAATGGGGAAATTTAATTTGAGAAACGAGCAAATTGAGTTACGAGCTCGGTCACAGAACGAATTAAACTCGTAAGTCAAGGTTTCACTGTATATATATATATATATATATATATATATATATTGTAACGATTTTGAGAAGTGTAACGGGTTTTGAGGAGTGTAACAATTTTGGAGGAAGGGTAACGGATGTGAAGAGTATGGTTTTGGTATGGTAACATCCTGGTAATGTAAATAATGGTCGCAGCCGTCCTCCTAATTAATTTCATAGAACATACACGCAGGTCACGATATATCTTTTAAATAGTGTATTTCCTTATTCCATGTAGGCTAAGTATGTGTTTTCCACTAGATTGACTTTGCATTGTATCAAACAAAATAAGCGTAGGCCCTTCCAATTTCCCCAAAACCTCCCTTCCATTTGCCTTCCGCATTTTGGTCGGTTTTTCTCTTCAACCACCATTGGCCACGAGGTAAGGTTGGAGAAGAAAGGCGTGGCTCCACCTCGTCAGAAGAGGGCAGGAGTGAACCGGCCCTAACAGCCAATCAACACCGCGGTGAGTGACCCGGTAGGTGTGCCCTCGGAGCCGGCGGCTTAATTCCGCCGGAGGTGATAAAAAGGAATGTAAGGAACTGCTTTACAGAGAGGCCTTGAGAGATACGCTGGGGGATGACCTGGAAGAGGAGCGCAATCCACCGCAAGCCCTACCTACCTACCTACCTGCCTGCCTGCAATACCCCCCTGTCGTTGGAGAGACGCGCTGAACGGAGGGAGACGGCTCCACCCCAGGAAGAGGAGCAGGTGTGCCGAGCCAGCGCGTGACGGCCGCGGATACGCGACGGAGGTTTTCCCGCCAAAACCGCGAGGGGTGCTGCGGCCTCCGACCTTGCCTTCCTCCACGCGTCCACCTCAGCTATTCCTTCCTGCAATATCCACCGTGTGAGTGTGAACGTCCTGTCCTACTCGTTTGTCTTGGGGATTAAGTAAATGAAATAGAATAAGTTAACAATGCACTGTGTGACTGCTCTTTTCCATCTATTGCTGTAAATAATATTGGTCGCTCTAAAATATTGCTTGTGTGTGTATAATAAATCTGTTCTTCCTCCGTATTCTTCTTCTTCTTTTTCATTCTCTTGCGATCGCTTTAGAGATTTCCCGATTGAATATCCGTGGGGCGATCTGGTCAACGTCGGGTGAAATTGGGTTTTAATCGGGGAGTAACTGTTCGGACGCGGTTAAATACACCACCGCTCGGTCCATATAACATCTAAAAGCCGCGTCTGTAACAATTGGTGTCGAGGAGTTGGATTCGAACCTGGGACTAAATTTGTTAGGCCCAAATTTTGGAACACCAATTGTACTATTAGAGTAACAATTGGTGTCGGGGAGTGAGATCGACCCGGAGCGCGCTGCACGCGCTCAAAATTATAAAGCGGACGAAATTGTGTTGTTTTATAAAACCCGAATTTTTAGATCGCGCCATGGACAATCAAGGCGATCGGATGTCGGTGGGGGAGATAGACGGGTTAGGGGTAACCCAGGAACCAGGGGAAATGTATGTGGAAGAAAGGGAGGAGGAAAATGGCAATGTGGTTGCGGGAATTTCAGGTGCACAAAATGGCGCTCTAGCGCACGTGATTACAGCGGCGCCACATTTAGCCACGCCCATGGTCGCGGTAGTCGAACCGGAGATGCCAATGGATTTGAACCTTTTTTTTATACAAATGAAGGCCCTTATGGCCCAGAATAGTGAGCAATTGGGGGTAATGGGAAACCAAATGGGGGTAATGAGGGACGAAGCGAGGGGTACCGGTAAGGAGTTAGACAAGAAATTTGAGGGGTTAGACAATAATTTTAAGGAGTTAGACAAGAAATTTGAGGGATTAGACAATGGGATAGAAGGGGTGAAAAATGGGTTAATGGGGGTAGAAAACAGAATGGCCGCTCAAGAGAATCAGTTAGAGGGGGTGAAAAATGGGTTAATGGGGTTAGAAAATAGGATGGAGGACAAATTGCGGGAAATAGGGGAACAATCCGCCCGGGAAATCGAACAGATGGGGAACCAGATGGAGGAAATACGACGAGGGGTGAGTGAGGAGGTCTCGGGGCTACGCGAGGAGGTAAAGCGAGGCGAAAAGCGTATCGAGAAAGAGGTGAGAAATAATACGGTAAAGTTACAGGGGGGAATAGAAGACCTGACGAAAGGAGTAGAACAGCTGACGGTGGGACAAAAAGAACTAGCGGACCAAGTGGAAAAGAACACTGCAATCATCGGGGGTTTAAAAGCAACACAAAAGGACATTAAAAATGAATTAATAGCGACACAAAAGGAATGTCAAATGGTACATGAGGGATTGACGAAGAGGTTGGAAGAGGTGACAGAAGTAATGGAGACGAAGGACCGGGAGGTAAGGACGCACATAGAAACGGTTAAAGTAGCAATGGAGGAAGAAATCGAGGGGGCGCACCGGGAGCTGAAAGAGGTAAAGGAAAAATTAGAGGAGGTGGAAGAAGGGGTGAGTGAAATTAAGAAGAGACGGAGGGAAGCTAAGAGGGAGATAAAGGAGGAAGTCATGGAATATGTACAAGGTCTGTGTTCAAATCATGATGCGGTGCTCACTAACCAAATAAAAAGTTTGCAGGTGGCAGAGGAGGTGCGACGAGGTACGGAGGTGAGTGGCAATGTACATGATGTGAGGGGAGATTCAGTCGGCTTGGGGGGTGGTGTAGACCCGGGTGTTCGTGAGGGACCAATGGTAAGATGTATGACTGGTCCGGAGTGTATGGACAGAAGAGGTGTGCAAGGAGGTTTGGCTATGGGAAGTGAGGGGGGTGCTGGTGAGCAAGGCTGTGGGGGTATGGCATGGGTAGCGGGTTGCGGAGGGGCGACCCAGGCATCGACACCGGGAGGGGTAGTGTTTGGAGGGACGGGGGATGCGCGGGAGCCCCCCGGGAATAGCGTACTGTGGGAGCCCGAGCGGTTTGGTCCCGCGTTGATCCCGCAAGGAGTGACGCGCGGGGTCCGACCTTCGGGCGCCCACAAGGTCCCACTCGCGCCGTATGACGGCAAGAGTGATTTGAGGGCGTACCTGGCGCAGTTTGAGTATGTGTGTAAAGGCAACGGTTGGAATCCGGACGAAGGTGGAGTACACCTGGTGGGGGCACTGCGCGGTGCGGCGGCGGAGGTGCTGACAGCTTTACCACCGGGTGCTCTCACCCTGCCAGCTCTCCGTGCGGCTTTAATTAACCGTTTCGGTATCGAGCAGCAAAGCGAGCTTGTTAAAGCTCAACTTGCGCAGCGTAAACGCAAGCCCCAGGAGACCATCGGGGAACTTGCTCACGATATTCGCCGCGCAGTAGGGATTGCACACGCAGACATGGCAGCGAGTTCCCAGGAAAGCCTGGCGCTGGATCATTTTATTCAGGCCCTTCCGGATCTGGAGCTCCGACAACAGCTCGCCATGTGGCGCCCGCAGACCATGAGTCAGGCGGCCGACGCTGCAGCCCGTTGGGAAGCAGCGAGGCCCCTGGCCCGGGGAGGCGAGCGCCATGCAGTGGCGGTGCGTCAGATGGGGCCCGTGATGGGGGGCGGCCCCCCAAGGGGGCCCGCCCCCGACGGGGGCCCTGATCTGGAAAGCATGGTCCAGAGGTTAGTGGATCGGCGCCTGGCGGGACCTGGACCATGGCAGGCGGCCCCAGCGGTGGCACCCGGTAGTCCCCGACAGAGTACCCCAATTCGGACATACAGGGGGGGGAATTTGGAATACCGGAGGCAAGCACCTTACCAGGTGAGGTGCTATAACTGTGCTCGGATGGGTCACCGTGCGTGGGAGTGTCGAGCTCCGCGCCGGGACGTTTCCCGCCAACCGATGCCCTCAACTCCGCCTAGTATCGATCGGCCTAGCCGACCACAGACACCCCCCCGCCAGGGCCCGGGAAACTAGAACGTGCCGGGCATGCAGGGCGGTGTTCGGCAGTAGGGGATGGAGAGAAGCCCTCGTTGACGCGACAGGTCATTCATTGTGGCCAAATTGGGACGGGTAGTTTGACAATTCGGTGCAAAATTGCCGGCGTGGGGGTAGACGCCGTGGTGGACACGGGAGCCAGCGCCACGATCATCAGCCCCGTGGTCCTTAATTCGAGTGCAGACGGCTGGGGTAAAATCCAGCGTCTGGAAAATCATAGTTTGCAGTTGGCTACCGGGGCAACGGCTCCGATCATAGGGCGTGGTTTTGTGACCCTCAAGTTGGGATCGGTAAAGCAAGAGATAGAGGTTTGGGTGGCGGAGGTGTGCGACCCATGCTTAATAGGGTTGGATTTGTTGACTGCCAGCGGTTGTAAAATCGACTTGAGTCGGGGGATCCTGCGATGGGGAGTGGAAGAGCTACCATTGGAGGGGGTGAGCACGGCCGAGAGGGTGGAGCTGGAGGCTCCTGAGGCCGTGACCATCCCTCCGGGGGCCGAGGCCGTAGTGCCGGCCCGATGGTCAGCTCGCCCGACATGGCAGGAATCCTGCGGCCTGGTCGAACCGGTGGCAGCGCTATCCGTACCTGGTTTAATCGTGGGCCGTACCCTTGTAAAAACGGACGGGCCGGTGGTGGCCGTCCGAGTAATTAATATTAGCACAGAACCACGCACTATAGTGAGGGGCACGAAGGTAGCTGGCTGCACCCCAGTTAGAGAAGTCGCGTCAGTGAGGGGCGAGAACGTCCAGCCGAGCCGGCCCCAGGGGGAGCCTTCAATAAGTTCTAGGAATTGGCCCGATTCCATTTGCGAGATGGTAAATCGTAGTAGCATAGAGTTGGGAGGTACCCAGAGGGAGGCCTTACACAAACTGGTTGGGTCCCATTTGGACCTCTTCTCCCTGTCCACCGAGGATATTGGACGTACGGGCCTGGTGAAACATCAGATCCACACCGGTGAGGCCCGGCCTATTCGTCAGGCCGCCCGACGGCTCCCTTGGAGCAAGAGGGCGGAAGCTGACGAGCAGGTTGAAAAAATGCTCGACGCAGGCGTGATCGAGCCCTCGGGAAGTCCTTGGATGTCACCTGTTGTGCTGGTCAAAAAGAAGGATGGGACCACGCGGTTCTGCGTGGACTATCGCCAGCTAAACAACGTGACACTCAAGGACTCATATCCCCTGCCAAGGATTGATGACACCCTCGATGCCGTTGCGGGCTCAAATTGGTTCACAACTTTGGACCTCAAGAGTGGGTATTGGCAGGTGGAGATGGATAGGGCAGGGAAGGAGAAAACGGCATTTTCCACAGGTAAGGGACTGTACCAGTTTACTGTGATGCCGTTTGGTTTGTGTAACGCCCCCGCCACCTTTGAAAGATTGATGGAGCATGTACTAGGCGGCATGCCATGGCAATCATGCCTGGTGTACCTGGATGACGTCCTGGTACATGCCCAAACGTTCCCCCAGGCAGTAGCGAATTTGGACCAGGTGTTCGGGTGCCTCAGACAGGCAGGGTTGAAGCTGAACCCGAGTAAGTGCACTTTGTTTGCAAGAGAGGTGGCCTATCTAGGTCACGTGATCGGCCGCGAGGGGGTAAAAACGGACCCAGACAAAATTAAAGCGGTAGAGGAGTGGCCCGCACCATGTACCATCAAAGAGGTGCGGGGATTTTTGGGACTCTGCTCCTACTACCGGCGCTTTGTGGCGAAATTTGCGGAGTTGGCCCGTCCCCTCCACCGGCTTACGGAGAAGGGGACGCGATTTAATTGGACACCGGAGTGCCACGAGGCCTTCCAGAAATTGAAGGGGTGTCTAACATCCGCACCCCTTCTAGCTTACCCCACTAGTAACGGGGCATTTACCCTGGACACGGATGCGAGCCAGGAAGGATTGGGCGCAGTTTTGTCCCAGACACAGGAGGGCGTGGAGAGAGTGATTGGTTACTATAGTCGGGCCTTAAGTAGGCCCGAGCGAAATTATTGCGTCACTCGCAAAGAGTTATTGGCCATGCTGGCTGCCATGAACCATTTCCACCCGTACCTGTACGGGCGGAAATTTTTGGTTAGAACTGACCATTCCTCCTTGCAATGGCTCCTTCGGTTCAAGGAACCGGAGGGCCAAATTGCAAGGTGGTTGGAAAAGTTGCAGCAGTACGATTTTGATGTGGCCCATAGGGCCGGGAAGGCCCATGGTAATGCGGACGCACTCTCTCGGCGTCCTTGTCTGGGGGAAAACTGTAAATTTTGTGCGAGACACGAGGAGAGGGAGCAATTGGGCGATTCCGCCCCGATTCTCGTCGTCCGGGCAACCCGGGTGAGAGGGCCAATTTTGCCACTAACCGCGGACGAGGAATTTGGAGAGTTGGCTTGGAGCACGGCCCAGCAGGAGGATCCTGTTCTGGGGCCGGTGTTCCAATGGGTCAAATTGGGGCAAAGGCCAAAGGGGGAAGAGGTCACCCCCCTCGGGGCGCAAACAAAGGCATATTGGGCTCAGTGGCAGACCCTGGAGTTGAAAGGCAACATCTTATATCGCAAGTGGGTGGAGGTTCCCTCTGATAGAACTTCCTGGCTGGTGATAGTCCCTGACAAATTCAAGAACGTCATATTGCAACAGGTGCATGGTACCCGCTCCGGCGGCCATTTGGGCAGGACAAAGACAATATCTCGGGTCCGCCGGAGGTTCTATTGGGTGAATATGGGGCGTGACATACAGGACTGGTGTCGGAGATGCGACGCCTGTTCTGCCAAAAAGGGACCAGCACGGAGGATGAGGGCCCCCCTTCAATTACATCAGGTGGGGGCCCCCCTTGAGCGGGTGGCTATGGATATTCTAGGACCGCTGCCCCGCACCCGCCAAGGTAATAAGTATATCCTCGTTGTAATGGACTATTTCACCAAGTGGCCGGAGGCCTATGCCCTCCCCAACCAAGAAGCAGGGGTGGTAGCACAGGCCTTCGTAGAAGGATTTGTATGTCGGCACGGGATTCCACAGGAGCTGCACACCGATCAGGGTCGAAATTTTGAAAGCCAATTGCTAAAAGATGTGTGCAGACTCCTGTCAATTCGGAAAACCAGGACCACGCCCTTGCGGCCACAATCTGACGGGATGGTGGAAAGGTTCAATCGAACATTGATCCAACAACTGGCATTGTTCACCACCACCCGTCAGGATGACTGGGACGAACATCTCCCGTACCTGTTGATGGCCTACCGAACTAGCCAGCACGGGGCCACCGCATGCAGTCCAGCGTTGCTTATGTATGGGCGGGAGTTACGGGCTCCCGCCGACTTGCTATGCGGTCCCGTGCCAGACACCACGGATACACCGCCGAGGGAGGGGTACGCACGTCACCTGGAGGAAGGCATGGAGCGGGTCCATGCCTTCGCCCGCCGCCAGCTCCATCTGGCGGGGGCCAAGATGAAGCGCAGGTACGACGACCGGAGCCAGGGGAGTCAATACGCTCCGGGGATGAAGATTTGGTTCTTTAATCCCCGGAGGCGGAAGGGAAGGTGCCCAAAACTCACCTCCCCCTGGCAAGGCCCAGGAGTCGTCCTGTCGCAAATCTGTGACGTGGTCATTAAGATCAAAATGGGGCCACGGACCCCCCCTCGGATCGTCCATGCCGACCGGATAAGACCTTATGCCGGCGAGCAGGCGCCCTCATGGATCGCCTCGGCTCTAGATGCCGAGGCAGGACCCAGTACCTCTTGCGACGGGGGCTCGTAGCGTCAGAGGACTGGGGGGATGGTAGTAGGAGATGCCCCGCTGTGGGGGGGATGGCAACTCTGTCATCCCTCACCAGTGGGGCAAATGCGCTATAGATTATGGGGTTTATGGCAGTGAAAACGAGCCAGGGAGGGCTTGGATAATGATAGGGATCTAGCGAAGATGACCTTAGGTAACGATAAGGTTAGTTAGTGACTGATACCTGTAGTGGGGACGCAGGTAGGTTAGTGTGGTTGATAATGACGTGGGAGCGCAATAGTTTAAAGGGACGACTGGGAAGCGCAAGTTTCAGAGGGGAGGAGTTAGCTGAGATGATGCCGTGTGTGGGAGTGATTGAACAGGTGTGATTGCACAGGTGTGCAACTGAACAGGTGGATGGAGCAGTGTATGAGTGAGTGATGGTGATTGTGTATTGTGATGACCAAGTGGTCCAGGAAGAAAGGAGGGTGCAGGTGGCACCAGGTGAGATTGCACAGGTGTGCAACGACAGGTGAATGGAGGGCAGGTGTATGGAATAAATGGTATGGAGTATTGGAATGGATGGTCGTGGAGTGAGTATGGTGGAAATTGTGGAGTGGAGTGGATGGTGCGAAGGTGTGAATGGGGGAAGAGTGGACCCCCATCACGGATACCCGGGGCGGGTAGTGTAAGTGTTAGGTAGAGGGTATAGGTAAATTGTAGTTGGATATTGGCATCTGTGGTGCGGGTGACAGAATGGTATGTGGATGGGTGCGTTGGTGTTGTGGAAATGGCTGGGCGTGTAGCCTGTTAGTGTGTGTAGTTGGGTTGGGCACTCCACCACTGTAAGGATGTCGGCCAGGTGAGGCCGCAGGTGGGCTCTGGGAGCCGGTAGTAGTTGTGTGGATGGGGCCCGAGGATCCGGAGGACGGACCCGGGTAGCCCAGTGCCAAAGGGGCACCAAGGGGTGACAGAGCCAGGAGAGGGGCTGCCCCCAGTTAGATAGGTTAGGGTGAGGAGCTAGGTAAGCTCGGGTGGCAACTACAGTGGTGGAGGTGTGCAGGTGGGTAGACCTGTTGGGAGAGGTACACGTCGCAGCCCAGAAATTGTGCTAGAGCACCGGGAGATGAATCGGGGGAGTGAGACCCCAAAAATTGAGGAGCACCACAGTTTGGCCAATGGGAATTGGTTATTAGAACCCATAGTGTAAGTTGGCCAATGAATTGGCAGGGAAAGACCCCGGGTAGTGTAAAGTGTGTTAAAATCATTTAGAGGATAGTTAGGATGAAGGATCTCCTCACACCATCTGCATCCACTCACCTGAGGTGACAGGTACTCCACACCATGCCATGTTTTGATTATTTTTTATGATGCAAATGTTTGGATTGTGAGACGCATCATGACGTGGGTGTGACATTGTGCGTAATTCCATCTCTCCCTCCTTATGAGGATTGATGATGAATTGGTGATGGCAAATTTTGAAGTAACGGGATTGTGGAGACGAATTTGGTATAGGGGAAATATGGGGAAGACGTGACAGTAGTGACGAATTTGTAAATGTGTAGATTTTTGTACATATGGGGTGGGAACAAGGGTAGGGTAGGTGACAGGGGGGTGACGTACGGTAGGGACGAGCTTTCTCACTTCGGCCTCCGTACGCATTTCACCTTGCATTGCCTTATTGACGTGTACCCTTGTGACCTTACCCCTCGCTCAATTGTCTTTCTTTTGTCTCCCACATGACCTGTGCGCCATTGGGTGCCGATGGGAGCGTGCGTGAGGTGGCCATTGTGCGCCCGAGATTCCCAGAACCAGCATGCATTGCGTTGATGTACCACTTTATGGACCGCTGTTCTGCGGCCAAGTACCACTTGATGGACCCCAGGTTCTGGGGCAGGGCACCTCTGTTGGAAACCGGCCATAGTGGCCAGGGAATCTTGCTTGCGGACCTCGGTAAGGTGGCACCTATGCCAAAGAGGTGGACCACCCTTAGTTGGCCCCTGAGGCCCTAAATAAAAATGGACACAAGTTGTGCTTTTTATTATGTCCAAATAGGCCGCATGAAGCCTGAAGACGTCGGGAAGAACATCGGCCCAGCAGAGAAAGAGAAGACCACCACCAGTTGTTTTGTTGTGTTTATTATGAACCATGGTAACCGCACCGGATGGTGTTTTTGGGTGCTTTGTGGTGTTTGGGTGCTTTTGGGTGCTTTGGTGGTATTGGTACTGGTGCATCGATGCAATGCGTGCTGTCTCCTCCCTCCCAACAGGAATTTCTTTTTCTTGTTCCCTAAAAAGAAAAAAAAAAAAAAAGAGAAAAACACAGGTCCTGGGTTGCGTTGTAAATAAGAAATCACGTCATTGTAAATAATGCTCCCCACCGTAAATGTATAGTTTCAGAATAATTCCGTAATTCGGTTAGCTGTGGGCTTGAGTCTGTTAGACAGGATGCAATGCAATAGGGGGACATACTTATTTGTGTTTTAAAATTGTCACACTCAGGGTCAGGTTAATTGTAGAGGGAATTACACCTACATGTCACACTCAGTTAAGTCTAGTAGGCCCGAGGACGTGCCTGAAGAAAGGAGGGTGCAGTGTAACGATTTTGAGAAGTGTAACGGGTTTTGAGGAGTGTAACAATTTTGGAGGAAGGGTAACGGATGTGAAGAGTATGGTTTTGGTATGGTAACATCCTGGTAATGTAAATAATGGTCGCAGCCGTCCTCCTAATTAATTTCATAGAACATACACGCAGGTCACGATATATCTTTTAAATAGTGTATTTCCTTATTCCATGTAGGCTAAGTATGTGTTTTCCACTAGATTGACTTTGCATTGTATCAAACAAAATAAGCGTAGGCCCTTCCAATTTCCCCAAAACCTCCCTTCCATTTGCCTTCCGCATTTTGGTCGGTTTTTCTCTTCAACCACCATTGGCCACGAGGTAAGGTTGGAGAAGAAAGGCGTGGCTCCACCTCGTCAGAAGAGGGCAGGAGTGAACCGGCCCTAACAGCCAATCAACACCGCGGTGAGTGACCCGGTAGGTGTGCCCTCGGAGCCGGCGGCTTAATTCCGCCGGAGGTGATAAAAAGGAATGTAAGGAACTGCTTTACAGAGAGGCCTTGAGAGATACGCTGGGGGATGACCTGGAAGAGGAGCGCAATCCACCGCAAGCCCTACCTACCTACCTACCTGCCTGCCTGCAATACCCCCCTGTCGTTGGAGAGACGCGCTGAACGGAGGGAGACGGCTCCACCCCAGGAAGAGGAGCAGGTGTGCCGAGCCAGCGCGTGACGGCCGCGGATACGCGACGGAGGTTTTCCCGCCAAAACCGCGAGGGGTGCTGCGGCCTCCGACCTTGCCTTCCTCCACGCGTCCACCTCAGCTATTCCTTCCTGCAATATCCACCGTGTGAGTGTGAACGTCCTGTCCTACTCGTTTGTCTTGGGGATTAAGTAAATGAAATAGAATAAGTTAACAATGCACTGTGTGACTGCTCTTTTCCATCTATTGCTGTAAATAATATTGGTCGCTCTAAAATATTGCTTGTGTGTGTATAATAAATCTGTTCTTCCTCCGTATTCTTCTTCTTCTTTTTCATTCTCTTGCGATCGCTTTAGAGATTTCCCGATTGAATATCCGTGGGGCGATCTGGTCAACGTCGGGTGAAATCGGGTTTTAATCGGGGAGTAACTGTTCGGACGCGGTTAAATACACCACCGCTCGGTCCATATAACATCTAAAAGCCGCGTCTGTAACAATATATATATATATATATATATATATATATATATATATATTGTTACGGTTTTTAGAACCTTCACTAGTAAATTTTAGTAAATGTTTCCATTATAAATGATCCCCTGTAAATATCCCCATCAATTGGCTTTGTTAAAGATCGCACCCTAGTTAGTCCATGTACAACACGTAGAGAACCATAGGACCTCTCTGTAGTTATTTCATTATTATGTGTTTCAGTTAAGGATCTGTTCCCAATAGTTGAATCTGCGTTGCATTAATCAAATAAGATAGGCCCCTTTAAATTGCCCCAACCGTCTCACCCGCTCTTCAAAGTAGCAGTCGGGCGGCGTTCGCTGCTCCTTGCCTTGATTCGGTTGTTCGCCCCAAACCGCCATTACGCATGCGGTCAAGCCGGAGAAGAAGGGGGCGGAGCGCCGAGACCGAAGCGTGGCCCTTTCGGCGAGCCAACCAGGGCTGAGATGAGCTCGGTGGCGGGCGTGGTTTCGGAGGAGCGCGTAGTGATCTTGGCTCGCGTTATAAAAGAGTGCGCGAAGAGCCCTTTGACGGACTGCTTTCGACGGGCTCCTTTTGGAAGAACTGCGCGGGGACGTCTCTGGCGAAAGAACTATACGGCGGTGCTCTTGAACAGGACTCGTGTGCACCCGGCAGTGGCGAAAGAACTATACGGCGGTGCTCATTGCAAAGGCGTTACAAGAGAACCTTGGAGAGGGTGCGTTTGGCAAAGCCATTCATTTATTACATACTGAGCATCCCCCTCTCCCCCTGCCCCCCCCCCCCCCCGCTATACGTAAGTTCCGCTCGCGGTTGAACGATACGCGCGAAGCTGCCTGCCGGGTTTTCGCCCACGAGCCCGGAGCCTGGACCCCATCGCCTGGACCATCCACCTGGACCTTCCACCCTACCAGCTACAATCCCCGTGTGAGTGCGTATGTTTGTCTGGGGTCGTAGAGTAAGACTGTTTTAAGGCTGCCCTATGTCCTTTTATTTCCTCTCATTGTATACTGAAACGCAAAAGAAACTTACCACCTTTGAAACCTTTAAATATCAACAATAACACTGCGTGTAGTAAATGTGTGAACTTATTTGTGGACAATAGTGTCCTCACTGTCAGACAAAACGGTCACGGATGGTCACTTGAACCTTCAATGGTCACTTCATAGCACAGCTGTTGAACAGCCGTTTTGACTGTCAGTGATTAGCCAAGGGGTACGGGATGATTTTAATGAGCTGCACGTGATGTCTTGATATTGGCTTTAAAAAGGCCAGTGCAAAATGGGCATTTTGACCGAAAAATTTGACCATTTTGACCAACTTCAAAAACACCGAAAATGCAAAATAAACTTACCACCTTTGAAACCTTTAAATATCAACAATAACACTGCGTGTAGTAAATGTGTGAACTTATTTGTGGACAATAGTGTCCTCACTGTCAGACAAAACGGTCACGGATGGTCACTTGAACCTTCAATGGTCACTTCATAGCACAGCTGTTGAACAGCCGTTTTGACTGTCAGTGATTAGCCAAGGGGTACGGGATGATTTTAATGAGCTGCACGTGATGTCTTGATATTGGCTTTAAAAAGGCCAGTGCAAAATGGGCATTTTGACCGAAAAATTTGACCATTTTGACCAACTTCAAAAACACCGAAAATGCAAAATAAACTTACCACCTTTGAAACCTTTAAATATCAACAATAACACTGCGTGTAGTAAATGTGTGAACTTATTTGTGGACAATAGTGTCCTCACTGTCAGACAAAACGGTCACGGATGGTCACTTGAACCTTCAATGGTCACTTCATAGCACAGCTGTTGAACAGCCGTTTTGACTGTCAGTGATTAGCCAAGGGGTACGGGATGATTTTAATGAGCTGCACGTGATGTCTTGATATTGGCTTAAAAAAGGCCAGTGCAAAATGGGCATTTTGACCGAAAAATTTGACCATTTTGACCAACTTCAAAAAGACCGAAAATTCAAAAGAAACTTACCACCTTTGAAACCTTTAAATATCAACAATAACACTGCGTGTAGTAAATGTGTGAACTTATTTGTGGACAATAGTGTCCTCACTGTCAGACAAAACGGTCACGGATGGTCACTTGAACCTTCAATGGTCACTTCATAGCACAGCTGTTGAACAGCCGTTTTGACTGTCAGTGATTAGCCAAGGGGTACGGGATGATTTTAATGAGCTGCACGTGATGTCTTGATATTGGCTTTAAAAAGGCCAGTGCAAAATGGGCATTTCAATCAACATGCCACGATTGTCAAGGGATCAACGGCAGCGTGCCCTGGGCATGCTGCAAGGCGGACTGAGCTACCGTGAGGTGGCACGTCACCTTGGCTGTTCACACCAGACGATATCGGCCCTGGTGGACAGAGACACCCTCCACAACTCTGCAGATGACAGACCTCGATCAGGGAGGCCAAGAGTCACCACTGCAAGGCAGGACAGGCAGATGGTCCGAAGTCACCTGCGGGATCGATTCCGTCCAGCATCCCGCACTGCGGCAGAAACTCCGGGGCATGCAAACCCACGGATCTCCAATGATACTGCACGAAGACGACTGCATGACTATGGCCTGACTACCAGAAGACCATACAGAGGCCCCGTGATGACGGCTGCCCATCGCCGCGACCGACAGAGATGGTGCCAGCAGCATCAGCGGTGGACCTTGGCGCAGTGGAACGAGGTCGCTTTCAGCGATGAGTCAAGGTTCTGTGTGGACAGTCCTGATGGGCGTGAGCGTGTCTGGAGAAGAACTGGCGAGCGATATTCCGATTGTTGCGTGCGTCAAGCCAACAGGTGGGGTGGCCCAAGTGTGATGGTGTGGGCCGCCATATCAGGCCGGTACAGGACGCCACTGGTGGTTGTGGATGGGAATCTTAACGCCCAGCGGTATGTGGATAACATCCTGCGACCTCATCTGCTGCCATTCCTGCTAGACCACCCAGAACTGAGAACCTTTCAGCATGACAATGCTCGTCCCCATGTTGCTCGCTTTACCACTACATTTCTCCAAGGCGAGAACATCAACACCATGCAGTGGCCTGCGCTCTCCCCTGACCTGAATCCCATAGAGCACCTGTGGGATGAGCTTGGGAGACGCGTAGTTGGCAGGGCCAGGACACGGGCAGAGCTGCTTCAGACATTGAGGACTGAGTGGGACAGAATCCAGCAGCAATCCATCCAAAGACTGGTAGGCAGTATACGCCGATGATGCACTCACTGCCTGTATCCAAAACAATGGTGGCCACACACGCTATTGAAAGGGGACTGACATTGCACCCTGTGCTGTTCTGTACTGTAGAACAAACTGATGAGATGGTGTATCTTGGTCAAAAACTTGACATGTCATCAATAAAATGCCAATGTTTCAATTAGCAATTGTTGGTTTGTTTTATTTTGAACTGTTACAATTTTATTACATTTCAAACAAGTGGTAAGTTTCTTTTGCGTTTTCGGTCTTTTTGAAGTTGGTCAAAATGGTCAAAATGGTCAAATCTTTCGGTCAAAATGTCCATTTTGCACTGGCCTTTTTAAAGCCAATATCAAGACATCACGTGCAGCTCATTAAAATCATCCCATACCCCTTGGCTAATCACTGACAGTCAAAACGGCTGTTCAACGGCTGTGCTATGAAGTGACCATTGAAGGTTCAAGTGACCATCCGTGACCGTTTTGTCTGACAGTGAGGACACTATTATCCACAAATAAGTTCACACATTTACTACACGCAGTGTTATTGTTGATATTTAAAGGTTTCAAAGGTGGTAAGTTTCTTTTGCGTTTTCGGTCTTTTTGAAGTTGGTCAAAATGGTCAAATTTTTCGGTCAAAATGCCCATTTTGCACTGGCCTTTTTAAAGCCAATATCAAGACATCACGTGCAGCTCATTAAAATCATCCCGTACCCCTTGGCTAATCACTGACAGTCAAAACGGCTGTTCAACAGCTGTGCTATGAAGTGACCATTGAAGGTTCAAGTGACCATCCGTGACCGTTTTGTCTGACAGTGAGGACACTATTGTCCGCAAATAAGTTCACACATTTACTACACGCAGTGTTATTGTTGATATTTAAAGGTTTCAAAGGTGGTAAGTTTCTTTTGCGTTTCAGTATATATTCCCTTCTTTCGTTCCTCTTGTAGATAGTAATAAATCATATTTGTTCTTCCTATACCTCTCGTATTCTTTGCTTCCTCTTGTCCGATCGTCTTTGTCTTTTCCCAATTGAATATCGGTGGCGTGATTTTGGCCAAACGCTCGGAGTCGGGTTAGTCCTTTGTTAATGGCTCGAGCTGCGGATTGCTAAACCGCTTGGCAATCTTCCATCTTATCCGCGGTTCGAACAGGGACTCATTTCCCTGCTTTGCGGAGAGATTGGTGAAGGTATTTGGGAAATCCTTGACCAATCGCCCTGGCCAATCTCATCCCGCAAAGGAGCGAGATAGTTCCAGGACTCGGACGGCCAGCTTAAAATATGAGGGGATTAAACCCCCCTCGGTAAGGGGAGTGCCAAAACCGAGACCCGCAACAACATATATATATATATATATATATATATATATATATATATATATATATATATATGTATATATATATATATATATATATATATGTATATATATATATATATGTATATATATATATATATTGCACTGAAGGTAAAGAAGGAAGAATTGGAAGGTCACCTGCTTGTCACATACACAGACACAAGGAGGGATGAAGTGGTGGAGAACATCGATGGCTTGGTGAGACCGACAGAGCCAGGTGTTCCATTTGAGATGTCTGAGGTGGAGGCAGTTTTGAGGAAGGCAAGGGTGGCATCAGCTCTGGGGCTAAGTGGAGTGCGATATAAGTGTTTAAGAGTTGTGGAGGCATCAGGAAAGCTTTGAATGTGGTGTGGAGACAAGGAGCGCTGCTCAGTCAATGGTGTAGGGAGGAAGGAGTTTATATTCCAAAGCAGGAGGAGGCTGTGACACTTGAGCAGCTTAGACCAATATCATTGCTCGATGTAGATGGGAAGATATTGATGAGTGTCTTTGCGGCACGGCTCTCAGGCATCATCAGAGAGAATAGTTTTGTGGATGGTTCTGTGCAGAAGGCAGGAATACCAGGATCACCAGGATGCATTGAACAGTCCGCAATGGTCTGGCAAGTGTTGCAGGAGGCAAAGAGGGAAAGGAAGGATGTGACCGTGGTATGGCTGGCTCAGATATACCATGGATTTATTTAGGGATTTTCTTATGGCATTTTATGATCGGGTTAGGATGTGGTTTGCAACACAGTCCAACATAACAGAGTGGCAGACCAAGTTGGATTCCCATGGGATATGACATCTTCCCTATTTTGTTTTTCCTGATTATGGAGTTGTTGATACAAGCTGTTCAGGTCCTCAGGTCAAGTTGTGGTGGGTGTGATATCTCTGTATACAAGAAAGAGTGAGTCTGGTTGTTTGTGATACGTTTCCGAACCACTGGGGCAATTTCCACAATATTTGCCGTGTTGCAATATCTTCAAATAACAATCTTCTTGATGTTTTACTGAAGTCTAAATCAGCAGACATTCTCGATCGGGTGACCCAAAAAATTGTTGCTATATGTATGTGAACAAGAGGTAGGGCTGCTAAAAATCGACTAACGACCAAAATTCAGAACAAACATGTGAATATTTTGGGGGGGGGGGGGGGGGCGAGAGTGTCGACTTAACCTTGTGTGGATCAATCTGGAAAATGGAAGTCGTCTCTCAAGCTGGAACTGATACATTGACTTTCAAAAGTGTTCCCATGCAATCGGTTAAAATTTATTCTCAGATAATTAACATGTACGGTAACGGACTGCGTCTCTGAATGCAACTCATGAAATGTGACGTGACAGATGATTAACGCCATTTTTTACACTGTTAATTTACAACTGGAAACTTTAAATGCATATTAAAATGCTTTATTGCATGCCTGGTGGTTCGGATTTGATTACATTCGTCAAAACGCTCACTGCATAAACAATTTGGTGACTTGCATAAAGATTTTTGTCATTATCGGGATCTGGAAAGATTGACTTGCAAGTTTGCTGATTTGGCACCACGACCGGGAAAGACGAGAAAAAAAGGTGTATTGTTGTTAAACATGTTCAAACATAAAAGTAACTCTAACTCTAACCCTAACCCTAACTCTAACCCTAACCCTAACCTGAACCCTAACCCTAACCCGAACAGTTGATTTGGCACCACAACCGGGAAAGACTAGAAAAAAAGGTATATTGTTGTTAAACATGTTCAAACATAAAAGTAACCCTAACCCTCACACAAACAACCCTAACCCACACCCTAACAACCCTAACCCTCACCCTAACAATCCTAATCTTAACCCTTACAACCCTAAACCTACCCCTAACAACCCTAAACCTAACCCTAAGAACCCTAAACCTAGCCCTAACAAACCTAAACCTAACCATAACCCTAACCCTCAAACAAACAACCCCAACCCTCACCCTAACAACCCTAACCCTCACCCTAGCAACCCTAATCTTAACCCTTACAACCCTAAAACTAACCCTTACAACCCTAAACCTAACCCTAACAACCCTAAACCTAACCCTAACAACTCTAACTAAGAACATGAGATTTATTCCAAACTATGGTACATTATAAATTAGAGGCATTTCGCTGCTTATGATCTTATAGAACCATTTCAAATCCAGTCCATCCATTACAAATGAGTGTTATTTCCCCTAAACCTGATAAGCTCTTTTGCTCCAAGCCTTGACTGATGTATGCAAAAAGCCATGTCTGAAAGATGAAGCTTCTCTCTGTTTTCTTTCCTTGGCTCGAGGTTGAAGAACCGCCGTTGCATTCCTGGACGTGTTTTTGGCTTCCCCGTCGGTGAAGTCAGCTTTACTCTGGCAATGTCTGCTGCAGAAATGTTGACACTGCTCCCGAAAAGCAAACCATGGAAGCTCGTTGTGCCTCAGTAAACCTCCCTCTCCCCTCCACTCCCCTCCTGCATGCTTCCCCCCAGTCCCTTTTCTCGTTATCATGCACAGAGCCAGTGTTCTGCCTGTTTGTTATTCATGCGAATCTCGAGGCTGTTCTTATGTTATGTTTCAGCAGCATTGTCTCCGAGACACATTGGATCGTTTGAGGCGTTTCTGCATGCGTCCGGTAAACAGAGCCTGCTGGATAATCAGTTTGCATTTTATGATTTGGTGGTGCTTTTTTGAAAGGATGTGATTTCTCAATGTGCATCAGATGTCCAGGAGTTGTTTGCAAACTTTCAAGCCTTTTGGCGAGGAAGAACTTCAAATAACCTCTGACTCAAAAAACAACAAGGTGGTGTTGATGAATGGTAGGTTTTGTCAATGGAAAGTTGCAAACCAGTGTGATAACCGCCACGAGAAACAAAGTTAGGCTGACATATCGGGTTTTGGACCTCCGTCCTGTCCAATTGAAAACAACCAAAAAATAGGAATTATCTTGTTGGCAAAATTAGCCATTGGGATGCACTTGGTACAACAAAACATCAACACAAGAACAGCCCATTTGGCCATTTACACCTTTGTGATATCGACCTTTCATTACCTCTGCCACCAAAGGTGGATGGAGGTTATGTTTTCACCCCTGTCTGTCTGTCTGTTTGTTTATCCGTTTGTGCACAAAATATCTCAAAAAGTTGTGGACGGATTCGGACGAAATTTGGCAGAGATGTAGCGTATGTGACAAGGAAGAATCGATTCAATTTTGATGAAGATCCAGATCCAGCTAGTAGAATTTTAAAAGAGATTCTTCACTATTGAGTGATATGGCCAACCAGGTGGAGGTATGCTCTCTACTGAGTGCTGTTCTAGTTATATTGTGTTTTTTGCATATAATTTTGCATGTGTGTGTCCTAAAATGTAACTTCCGCTTTCAGTTGCAGTGTTTAAAAGACAAATCTGCTGGTGGCTAAAAAAAGTGTCAACCTCTGAAAATGTTCCACCTTTTATTCCTTTCCCCTCCCCGGACCCCTTAATTTCCGGGACTCCCCATTGGCGTAGGGTTTGCAGGGGCGGACAAAACTCCTGTGATGGTGATTGGCATGTTCTCGCCTCCTGACCCAAAAACAGTGCCTGGTTGACGCTCCCCATTGGCGTAGGGTTTGCAGGGGCGGACAAAACTCCTGTGATGGTGATTGGCATGTTCTCGCCTCCTGACCCAAAAACAGTGTCTGGTTGACGCTCCCCATTGGCGTAGGGTTTGCAGGGACGCACAAAACTCCTGTGATGGTGATTGGCATGTTCTCGCCTCCTGACCCAAAAACAGTGCCTGGTTGACGCTCCCCATTGGCGTAGGGTTTGCAGGGGCGGACAAAACTCCTGTGATGGTGATTGGCATGTTCTCGCCTCCTGACCCAAAAACAGTGCCTGATTGACGGGGCTACACCATAGTGGTCCCTTTCCCGGGAAGCTCCTGTCAATTATGATGAATGGCTTCCATTTGGCGGGGGTGGGGGGGGGGGCGATGGTGGAGAGGGGATGAGTTGGAGGTCTTCATTAGGTCTTTATTTCCCATTCTGTATTTGTTTTTTATTTTTTGGATTCTCCTCATTAGCTTTGGGCTTCCACATACATTATAAATTGCTGTATTTGTCCTGTTTCTTTTCTCAGTTGCTCTCCTCTCCCTAGCCTCTGTTTCCATGGTGGCGCCTGGTCTCTGTCTGTACAGGCTATTTTGCTCTTCTTGCGATGTTGTTTTCTTATTAGCGCCGTTTGGAATTAGTCCAAAACGGGGGCTTATGGATTGGCTCTCATCCTTCCATGCATGCACGCATCAGCAACCATAATTATATTGTACATGTACGGACCGATTTTGTTCATACTTAGCACAAAGGTCAAGCATAATGGTTTACATGGGCACGTCGTTATGTTTGGTGATGCGATCAAAGATGGCCGACTGGCAGCCATTTTAGATGTAAAAAAAACAGATGTTGAACACTACTTTCTTTTTATTCAACCATTTATTCGACATGCATTTAGCAACCTTGTTCAAACTTGGAAATCGGATAAGGAATGATGGCTTACATATACACGTCATTTTATTTCGAGATCAGATCCAATATGGCCGACTGGCAGCTATTTTGTTAGTTAAACATGTCCCCAACAATTTCTCAGACATCGATGGTCTGATTTTGTTCAAACTTGGCACAAGTACAGCACATAACGGTATATACGTGCACCTCACTTTATTTTGCAATCTGATTAAATATGGCCGACTGGTAGACTGGTGGCCATTTTAGTTGTAAAAAAACAAAAACCCAGCATTAAAAACGTCCTCGACCATTTCTCAGACATACATTTACCGATCTTGTTCAAACTAGGCAAGCAGATAATGAATGATGACTTACATATGCACATAATTGTTTTTACCAATCAGATCCACGATGGCTGATGAGCGGCCAATTTTGTTAATTGAACGTGTCGCCAACCATTTCTCGGACGTGCATGGACCGATTTTATTCAAACTTGGCACAAGGATAATACGTGAGAGTATACATATGCAGATTTTGTTTTGTAATCCGACCAAAGATGGCTGACTGGCGGCATTTGACTCCATACAGCAAAATTACTAAAACCACGGGCGCTATGAAGTTTTTATCTTTTTTTCTCCTTGTTTTTTCTTGTATGAGCCGTGCCGCTGCCAAGTTCACAATATTGAGTATCTTTAATGGGGATTTTTTTTGTACTAATCTCTTGAGTGCTTTGTTAGTTCTCTCAACCAGCATTTTTGTCCATTGGTTGTTTTCTATCTCGGATAGTTTTGGTCTTTTCCGGAATAGTGTCACTCTCATCTCCAATATTTTGTTTGCCAGCTCTTCTTCCAGTCTTATCTGGTCCTCATCATCTTCATCCTCCTTCTCTCTTTCACCTCTCTGTTCCCCTCTGTCATTCTGCCTGTTATCATCCACCATTTTCGTTTTCATCCCCTCCAACTATGTAAGTGTTTTGACTCAGCCCACTACTGGAAGTCGGGTCTGTTCCCCCTCCCTATTATTATTCTTCTGTGTCTCTTCTCCCTCTGTCTTACCTCACCTTTTCCGCTGGGCGCTGGGTACTCAGTGACTCCGACTGCTGGACCTCCAGTGATGCTCTGCATTCCAAACACTTACTTTGTCGCACAGCCCCTCTCCGCGATTCGATGCGTGTGTACATTTTGTGTGTGTCGGTGGTTGTTATCTCCATTTGCGAGTTTCAGGAGGTGGAAAGGAGTCCTCCCAGGTCTCGTAGTATCCACCTCCTCTTCGGTTAGGGACCACAGTCCATGGATCAGGATGTGAAGTTTTCTTATTCTCAAAGTTTTGTTCCGAGGGCTCTTTTGAGGATCGTAGTAGTGTAATAATGTTGCTTCTGGGACACCTCCGTTTAACATGGGAAATCCCTATCTAATGTCATTTACCCCCTTGTCTTTTTCAAAAATCATAAACACCTCTATTTCTCCCACCCTCATCTTTATGAACCTTTTGTCTGTAGTACCTATCCTTAATGTTGTTCATTAGACCACTCAAACACTACAAATATTTGTTTTCTCTTATAGACCTATCATCCTTCTTCTACATATCATCTGGCAGATTAATCTTTGACCCACTCAAACATTGACCCATTCACTTCCATATTAATTCTTTCCCTCCCTCATTGCCCCTAAAGACCTCTATTTCTCTCACCCTGTTCTTTACGAACCTTCTAACCTTTTGACATGTTATCCTTATTCATTAGACCACTTAAACACCTGTGATCCTTCTGACCTTATGAACCTTTTAACCTTTTACTCTTAATATCATCTGGTGAATATAACCCACTCAAACAACGACCCTACAAATATTTGTTTATGCGTGGGAAATAATTTAATTCTCCTACAACTCTCTTCACCATCTAATATATTAACAAAAAATATGTTTGAGTTTGGTTCTTTATTAAGATATTTTAACTGAGCTAAGATAAAATGGTAAACCTCCCTCAATGTTCTTATTTGAGCGCCTCCAGTGCCACATACCATTTTTAAATTAAAGTATATATTTTCCTGACAACCATCAAAGTTTTCCGTCCACTCAAAAATATTTCCATCTTTTTTACCCAATTCACCGGTATTTAAATTAATTCTCTTATTTGTTTTGTGAACTTTTTTACCAGTTGCCTTTTCAATTATACCTATTTGATATTTTTCACATTCATTATGTTTTCCATTTATATACCAAGGTTGATTACACCTCCACTCTTTAGTCTGGTTGATACTTGGTTCTATCATTTATATAATAGTAAAAAAGGCGGCGGTAGCCCGTTAAAATCCCCAACCCCCCCCCCCCCTTTTTAACTTATCACTTATATATATCTTATCACTTATATATATCTTATCACTTATGTATATCTTATCACTTATATATATCTTATCACTCATATATATCTTATCACTTATATACTTATATAACCATAAGGGAGACTATCAATTCCATTTTCTAAAATAAACCTCTTATCATCAAAAGCCCCCAATGCTTTCTTATTTATCTCTTCTGAATATAATTGATGTTTATAACTTCTTATTCCATTAATCTTTCTAAACTCTTCTTTCTTTGTTGTTAAACAGTTATAATAATCCTTAAAGTTTATTGTTTCTTTAATAACATTTTTCTTTACACCTTTTAACTTCTTATCAGTCTTTTCAACGTTATTCACAATGTATTTATAAGCATAAGCCTTTGACCTCAATCCCACAAATTCACTCATAACATTTCCTCCTAATTCATCCTTGAACTTTCCAATCACCTTTTTATTTTTAGAAGAGAACAACTCACTCTCTGGACTGTAATTACTCGTGTCATAGATATTAATGTCTCTTTTCATGTCTGAATAAACATCGTTGGTATTAATTTTCAAAATAAAACTATCTGTATCCATATAAAGTAGATTAACATCATTTTGATATTTCTTCCTCAAGTTATTATAAAAGTAATCATACATTAATGACTTTGATAAATCAAGAATTGTTGTTCCAATATAAATAGGTTTGTTCATTTCAATACTCTCTTTTATCAAATGGATCGCACAAAAGTTCTCAGTAAAGACCTCAGCTCGAGTAAAACTCGGTCTATTAATTAATTTTGATGCTTGTTCCCAAGATGTTGATAGTCTGATATTTTGTCTTTTCCTCACATTCTCCATAGTCTTACCAAAGACCGCATTATTCATTAATTTATAAAAGTCTTTCTCAAAATCTGTTTTTGACTCTGTTCTTCTTTGTGTATTAAAATCAATGTACCCCTTTAACCAATGCCTTTGATTGAACTTTAGAACCCTATGGATCTTCTCTACTCTTAGACCTTTTGATAAATATTGTCGCAAATTTCTTTGGTGTAGAACATAATTTTTCTTGTTATATAATGTAGTAAGTAATTTTTCTGTTGATTCACCTATATCAAACGATCGTTGATAATCACTCAACCATTCTTTCTTTGGACTTTCTTTCTCACAAGCAAATGGGAGATCTTTGTGTAGGTTATGGAGTTCCTCTGGATATTTTAAATCAATTTCAAAATAATAACCAACTTTTTCTTCATCCAATTCTTTTTGTGTAGAGATACATACATCTTGTAAAACGTTTTTGTAGTCTTTTTCCTTTACCCATCTAAGTTTTCCATAAGGAAGAGCCTGAGACATTGCCCAGCCATACAGGTTGTTCGCGTCATAGTACATCAAGTAAGAACTCTCTTTCGTTGGATCATAATTTGGAAGATATTTGTTATTTGCTTTTGCGTATCTACTCGAGCAGACTTGTGAAATTCCACCTCTTTTTGCCTTTTCAATCATCAAAAGCATATCAACATCGATATTATCAAATCCAAATCTTGTTTTGTCATTTTCAACATCGCACTCCAGGCCAATCCAGGTGCTGTGTAGTAGTGAGCAGGATCCAATCCATATCCAGTGCGACAAACAGATCTAAAGGCTTCAAATACATCGGCCAATAAAAGCACATCAGTTTTGAGATACAAATCGTGATACTCGCCAAGATTCTTGATGTTATATTTTTCCCAAACATTTTGTGCGTGTACATAATCTTTATCAGATATATGACTATTATTTAATTTGTTATAGAAATTTTCTTTTGAAGGAAGTTGTGTTTCATTGAATCTCTCAAATGAGTCCATATAGTCATAGGGGTAAATTCCCTTTTGTGTTAGAAAATCTTTATCTAAAAAATACTCTGAAAGACATGGAAACTCTTTTAGATTTTGAACCAAGTTAACCAATGGACTTGCCATGAATTTAAATGTATCAAGAAATCTGATATGAGTAATAGGAGATGTGTGAATTGTTTTTGTGAATGAAATGTATTTCTGATCCGTGTTTGGAATTGCTGAGATACTTCCAGAAGTCTTTGAGAGTTCCTTGATAAATAGATGTGTATCATAATGAGCGTTGTTATGAAGAAAGACAGGAATGAAAGAGGGGAGTTGATAATTAATATTACAACTTTGATGAGCCGGACCTCTATATTTACCAGTGAGATGACAATGGTCTCTAACCTTTAGACCTTTACCAATTTTCTCCTCACAAATATGACAGACATTGTTTTTTATAAATTCCCTTTTTTCTTTACTTGTTAAGGACATTGGTTTATTGGTTTCTCTCATTATCTTGGTTAATCGAACACAGTCTTTTTCTAGTCGTTTCACAAACTCCTCTGGGGTATTTGAGCCTCTATACATCTCTAACTTGTTATATTTATCACCAACGGATGATTTGATATAATAACAAAAACCACAAGGAGTATGTTTTTGATATTTATTTGTGTATGATTCTTTTGGATCTTGAGAAGCAGTATCAATTTTTTCTAAAATACTTTCAAAATCAGCATATATAACAAATGGATGTTTGATCTTTTTATTTTCATCTTTGAATGTGATCTTTGAGCCTTCTTTAGGCATATTGATTACCGTTGATTTATGTTCGCCACAATAATTTGAATGTTTATCTAATCTTTCTTGTGAATTGAAGAAGTTAAGACAACGCAAACAAATATATATTTTATTTGTTCTCTTACAGACTTGTGGTTTTATTAATTTAGCAATATCTTTGATGTATGTATAATGTGAATTTTCGTCTGAATTAAAATATAGAAGATTAATATGAGTTTGTTTACAATTGTCAGAAAGCTTTAAAACCTGAATGTTGTTTGTTTCTGTTAGACCATAAACATTAACTGATAAATTATTCATCTTTTCAAATTTAGGAATATCATTTAAAGTCATCGGAAACTTTAGATCTTTCGTATTTAATGTATTCTCATATTTTTTATAATGAGATACTCTTTCATCATGAAAATGTGGAGGATGTAAGTGTGCTAAAATAGACCAGAGAAAACATTTATTGTCTTTATTTTTGATATTGATAACTGCTTTTCTATTTTTGATAACACTGGGTAAATCAATGTAAGAAGAAGCTTTTAGAGGATCTGATTTAAGAATATGAATGTCTATGTAAATAATTTTTCCTATATTGAATCCACTTCCTACGATTGAATTATCCACATCTTGCTCTTGTTTAATAAGTTCATCATAGACTCCTGATGTTTTAAAATCTTGATATGAAGATATAAAGTGTGGCTCAGTTCTCATGTATGGTGCATCTATAACTCCTTCATCCTTTGTCATTTCTAATTTTACTCCCATATAAAATTTAAGTGGTTTCATTTCCTTTAGTGTTTTTTCAATCAACGTTTGAACAGCAGGTTTAACTATTTCTACAGCATCAACTATAGACTCTGGTTCAGGAGGTTTGAAGTTAAAGACTCTTATTTTAATATGTCCTTTGAATGCTCCATCAGAGTTTTTAGTTGTGATAAAATTTGATAAATGTAGATTTGTTTTAAGATGTATTTTGAAGCCTTTCTTGAGGATATTTTTATTACATGTAGAACAGTGTTTTGTTTCAGGTGGAAGAGGGGAAAGTTTGTTTAAAATGTTGTATGTATGTTTTGCGGTGAGAATATGTTGTTTATAATATTTTACTTCCTTCTCGCAAGTATCACAATAAACCATATTTATAGCGTGAGAAAACGTGGTGTTTTATATATATCACTGTGCTTAAAATAAAACACTTTTGAGCTTTACAGCTCCGTTTTATATATATCGCTGTGCTTAAACTAAAACACTTTTTCACTCAGAATCATCTAAGTCATAACTATCACATGAATACTCAGAATCATACTCAGAGTCATCAATAAAGCTACTCTCATAACTATCATTTGAGCACAAACTATTAGTATCATAACTATCATCTGTGTTCAATGAAATACTATCATCACCATCGTCCAAGTTCAATGAAATACTATCATCACTATCGTCCGAGTTCAATGAAATAGTAAAATCTTCACTGCTGTATTGACTCATATTTAATTAGCAAGAAAAATATTCCCATCAATATCTATATACTTTCTTTCATTAACAGATTCAATCTCTACAATTTTTATATCAAAAGTTATCTTTAAATAATCTCTAACTATCATAGAACGAAGTGACATTTCACCAGAAATATTAACATCATTCATTTTACTTAGATCTACACCCTTTGGATTATTAAAGAAAATACAAATGTCTCCTCTAGAATTATTAATGGTCTTATCATTCTTTTTCAAAGTATCGTGGTCAATCACTTTTTCAAGCTTTGAATAAATTGCCAGGAGTAGAGGAGAAACTTTTGTTAGATTTACTTTAATGGATGTCTTTCCAGGTATAGTTAGAGCTCTTCCTTTAAATGAAATAGAGGGGCTCATGTTATTTTCCATAACTGGTTTTACCCAAAAATTTCCATATTTATCTTTGTTCAATTTAACATCTTTGACATATTTTTCTATATCTTCCACCGAAGTAGAGATTGATTGAAATTTGTCTTTTGTGCTTTGAAACATTGTATTTATTAATGAATAAACTTGCGTTTAGTTTAAGTAAAAATTTACCACATAAATATGATAAGTTCTGAAGGATATTTAGAATTTCCAGACTCTCCATATGATAAATTAGAGAATTGTCCGGCTTGTGATAGAGTGGGGCTTAATGATGAGGATTCATATAAACAATGTTTATTCTGTGATTATATTCTAATTAATGATAATAAGAAATATAAAAAAACATATAACTCTTTTAAATTAGAACCAAAAATGAATTACTTTACAAGATTAATAAGAGAGATGAATGTTAAGCATTATGGTGATAATACACCATTTCTTACAAGGAAAGAGACTCTTTGTATTGAGGAAATGTATAAGGGTTTAATGATATTTATTATTCAAAATAATTTTAATGGAAATGTTAATACAAGATACTACATAAATAAAATAATGAATTATTTTGAAATTAAACCCGAACTCAGGATAAAATATAGAGTTTCTAAAATAGCTCAAAAAAAGTTGGATGACTTGTTTTCCAAATATATAAATGAATGATTTTTTACCCGTTTGGGAAAATAAGATAAAATTTAATAACCATAAAAACATTCCAAATTCATTGAGATGTCTAATAGTTGGTTCAAGCGGATGTGGGAAAACCTGTTTACTTTTAAAGATGCTCCTTGGTCCTAATTTTTTAGATTATGATAATTTAATAATTTTTACAAAGTCAAGTTTTCAACCCGAGTATCAACTACTCTCACAGGGTTTTAATGCAGGTCTTAAAAAGGAAGACATTATCGGTTTATTTAAACTTCAAAACAAACTGAATGATTATAATATTGAAGATATAATACAATTATTTTGTGATACACAGAAATCAAAATCGAAACCCATAACTTGTATTCTCAGTGATAATACGGATGATATACCTTCACCTCAAGATTTAGATAAATCAAAAAAGAACCTCGTCATCTTTGATGATTGTGTTAATGAGAGAAACCAAACAGTAATGGATAGCTACTATACAAGAGGGAGACATTCTTCTTGTAATTGTATATATCTTAGTCAATCATATTTTCAACTCCCTCGACGCTCAATAAGAAACAATGCCAATACTTTTATTTTATTTAAGTTAAATTCAATAGATGTAAATAATTTTTGGAGAGATAATTGCTCTACGTTATGTAGTAAAAAAGAATTTGAAAATTATATGAAACACACGATTGGAAAATATAAATATATTGTTGTGAAACAAGATGAGATACTAAATGATATTTTTCAATAAATAAATACAGAAAATGAATACCGAAGAAAGAGAAAGAAAGTTTAAGGAACATCAACAATTAGTTTCAAAAGTTGTTAAACAACAGGAAGAGATAAAGAAGAAACGGAGACAGAAACTAACTGGTGAAGAAGCCTTTGAAAGAAAACAAGAGAAATTCTTTAAACCACTTTTGAAAACTCAACACTCACCTACAGTTCCCACGGTAGAATTTACTCCGAAAAAACTTCAAATGCTCAAAGATTTTAGTCAGATAACAAAACAAGAACTTCGTGAATTAGAATATGATGACGAGGGATTATTTCGGAAACTTGAGGAGGTAAATCAACCCCCTAATTATGTTGTGGAAGCTCTTCAAAACAATGAATATTCGGCGGGTTCAAAAACCAGAGCAGGTCTCATTCCAACAGAAGAACCAGCAGTGTTTCATCTTGTGGAAGAAAAGGTATTGATATTTAATGATGAATTGATGTTCTTGAGTTCTACTCAACCAAATGTTAAATTAACTCCAAGATTAATGTTTCTTCTAACAAACCCCGGATTCAGCGGTTCAAAATATTTTGAGGAACCACTTGATATGGAAAGAGAGGAAGATAGGGTATATATTGAGTTGCTAAATGCACTTGATTATGGAGTTTCTGTTGCTGGTAAAAGTAAGAAGAATGAGAAGGAGAAACATATTATTGATGCTTTAAGTAAGCTTGGTTCGGGTGTTAGTTTTCTTCCAAATGACCCATCACAATTAGTTAATAGGCTATTATTGTTGTTAGGTAGTAAGAAGGCTGGAAACAACAATTGTTTTAATGAATCCTCAGCCATTTTAGATCAGTTGATGAACATGAAAATAATTAATAAATGTCAATACAAAGATATTTTATTAGATATTAAATAAGATGAGAAGCACAATTCTTAGTTTTAATTTCACAACGAGCGATTACACAGCTTCATTCCCTTACCCACTACAACTTGACCCCCTTACCTCATATGAGGCATCTTTGTTGTCAATGGAAACTTACAATACCCTTTTTAATATCACAGAGAAAAACAACAAGTTTAGTTATAATCCAGGAAGTGGATATAAAACTATAACCGTTTCACCTGGAGCTTACGAGATTTCTCAAATATCTTCAGAAGTCTCTCGCCTTATGAAAGAAAAAGGTGATGAACCAAAAAATATTGTAATAGATATTCAAAAACACACTTCAAAATCAACTATTAAACTTAAAAATAATTATAAAGTTGATTTCACGATTGAAAATTCGTTTAGAGAGCTATTGGGTTTCTCTTCAAAAAAGATTGAAAATAACGGGACGTTTTACAGTGATAATGTTATCCAAATATCCTCCGGTATAAATTCAGTATTAATTCATTGTGATTTGATTGATGGTGCTTATAACGATGGAATAAGAACAAATACAATATTTTCATTCAGTGCATACTCAACCCCGATTGGTTATAAATTTAATATGGAACCAAAAAATCTTGTCTATTTACCTGTGTCAGGAAAAACCATATACAGAGTAAGTTTTAGGATAACCGACCAAGATAATCGTATGATATCCTTTAATGATGAAATTATATCCATCAGAATTCACCTACGTGAAGTTTTTCAATAAATAAATAATGGTTATTGTGAGAAAACACGAGTTGGGAAAATATAAAATAATTACAGGGGAGGGCATGTTCCTTTCACCAGACTATACAAGGTATGTGGGTAGAGGATACTATAAACCTAAGAGACAACGAGGTGTAGGTCATCAATTTCGAAATAAAGGAGATGGGATAATTGATACTCTAATGGGTATTGGTTCAACCATCCTTAAACATAAAGACCTAATTGATTCAACTGCTTCTGCCGTGGGCTCCGTTGCGGGTGCTATAAAGAGTATAAAAGATGCTCAAAAGGAGTCTCATAAATTACAAGCAATCAAAGAAATAAAAAAAGGTAAAACTCAACTATCTTCACAAGAACGACAAAAAATCATTAAAATACTTGGGTCAGGGTTTCAACAATTTTAATGCTATATAAATACAAGTATGGAAGCGTTTGATAGTATCTATGATTTGGATGATACGATTATCATTTCAAACTCCACTAAAAAGGAAGACTATTTTAAGGTAAATGCTATAACAGGAACAGACTGGAATTCAAACGGAACAAAAAGTTTTGAAATAAATAATCAACAAACTTACTTGAATATAGCTGATAGTTTCTTGCTGTGTAAATTTAAATTCACTAAGGCTGCGAATAATACTAATGCTACACTCGTAAATGATTTCTTCTGGAAAATGTTTGACAGTGTCCGCCTGTATATTGGAACACAAGAGGTTGAAGCGGTTGATTATGTCTCTGCTACATCTGAAATGATGAAATTTACACTATATTCGTTTAGTGATAGAATGGGTAAGGGAGCTGTTGAAGGTTTTATTCCTGATATGTCAACGGGTACAAACGCAGACCCTGGTTATAGTCAAAGGAAGTCAATGTATAATGATGAAACAAAAGCAGTGAATAGTTTTACCGTAGCAGTACCTCTTAAAGGTATATTTGGATTTTGCGATTATGATAAAGTTTTGTATGGTCTTAAAATTAGATTTCAACTACAAAGGAATGATAATGTAAATAGGTTGCTTTTTGGGGATGAAAATGCTTTTGGAGACAACAATAAATTTGTTATTAATGATTTGTGTTGGTATATCAGTGAATATACTCCTAATCTTAAAACGGAAGAGATGTTAAATAGAAGACTTAACTCAAAGAAACCGCTAAATGTATCATACCTTAAAAGAAGATGTCAACACGTTAAACTGGAACACACTACCTACACTTGGAATTTGGGTGTTCTTCAAGGAAAGCCACGATACCTCTGGCTCATTTTTAAAAAACCAGATGGAGAGGACGGTACTAATAAGAATAATGCGCTGAGTGATAATGCTAAGGTGAAACAACTTCGGGTTTCTCTTGATGGCACATTTTATCCGCGAGATAGATTGGAAATTGATTGGGAAAAAAATGATTATGCGGAAGCCTACAAGTCCTACCAAAAGGTGTGTGAAAGTAATGGTAATAATGATCCTATTTTGGATATGGTTGCGTTTCAAAAACTTTATACAATCTACGCAATTGACCTGAGTTCTCAAAAGGAAACTATAAAGTCTAATCGAGTGGATACTTCTCTATACATTGAAAGAGGGGAGAGTGAAGAGGTTAATGCATATTGTTTGCTTTTGGAGGAAACAGAATTACAGATTAATACAGATAATGGTGTTATGATTAATATCACATAGGTTTTTTCTCATAAATAAATGGTTGGGGTATATGTTAATCAAATCAATCTTAATAAATTAACATCTTGTATTCAAAATCAAAAGCCTTGTATTATTAATGTTAATACAATTCAAAGAAAAGGAGCTGTAAGAATTGATGTTTTACTCACACACACACAAGTAAAAACACTAAATGATGTTGGATCACTTAAAATTAAAATGACGAAACCTATGTTAAAGAAATATTCAATAGACGAGTCAAGAGGAGGATTTCTCCCGTTTCTAATTCCTTTATTTGCTGGTTTAAGTGCGGCGGGAGCATTGACTGGTGGTATTTCAGCAGCGGTAAAAACTGCTAACGAAAGGAAGGCATAACTAAAAGCTCAAAAAGAATTGGAAAGACATAACAAGGAGTTGGAGAAACAAATTAGTGGAAGTGGTGTAATTGTAGATTTTGCTCAAAAACTTGAAAGTCTACCTGATAAAGCTAGATTGTTGGTTGGAGATATGCTTTCCTCTATCGCTCAAGCGGGTGTTAAACTAACTAAACGGGGTAATGGATTGTATCTTTCTCATAAATAAATGGATAAATGGTTTAAACAATTTGGAAAGAATACAACGTCAAATATAGAACTAGCTAAGTATTGTAAAACACTAAAAATTGATAATGTGGTTATTTGTATGAGAGATGAATTAATACATATAAATAAGAATACAAAGAATATTATTATGAATTTAGACACACAGAATGGTTCTCATTGGGTTTGTATTCATAATAGTCAGGATAAATATTATTTTGATAGTTATGGTATGCCACCACCTGTTGAAGTAATACAATTCTTACAGAATGGTGTTTATCAAACATTTCAAGTTCAAGAAATTAATTCTAAATGTTGTGGTCAATTATGTTTATATGTATTATTTCAACTCAACAATAATGAAAATTTTTATGATATCATTTTTAATCTAATATAAATGACATGTTGGAAAAGATGGTTCTATCTTTGGAAAATCCTCTCAGGATATTGATTTATCAAATTATTATACAAAGGCACAGGCTGAACGACAAAAATATAGTGTAAGTAAAAATATTAATATGAAGAATACTTATAAATTAATCAATTATCCAAACCCTACAGATGCGAATGACTTAATTAGATTAAGTGATTTATCACAATATATATTTTTAAAGAAAACAGCACGTTTTGTGAAACAAGTAAAATTTACAACCACAACACCTGGTTATACTGACCATACACCTTTCCTCATTGAATTTAACTACCTGCTTACAATTGAATTTTATAAAGAAGGACATTTAGTTAATATGCGAATTAATAAATGGGGGTATGATATGCCTGATTTAGGGTATAATTGGTCTTTTTCAATAAACATAGAAGACCTACATGATTTAAATCAGTCTCGTAAAGAAGAATATTATCCACTTGGTGAGGATAAGGATTTATGTGGAAGTACAATTAGTAAACAACAAATACGTGATTTTAAGAAAAGAAAAATATATGATAGTATAGCGATGGTTCGCATGACAAAGAAGGAAGGTAATGAGATAAGGATAGAAAGCCGAGGAATACAAACCGATTTGGTAGTGGGAAGATGGGGTGGTATTACCTGTCATAATATTAATCTCACATATATTTCTGATACATAAATGGCAGGAAGAAGACTACAAGAGAATTATAATTTTTGTATTCAAGGATACCTACAAGAAAAGGGTGCTCGGTATTACATACCTTATGATTTGGAGCATATACATGGGAATTTTGTCATTAAAAACTGGCCTTATACTGATATTGTTAAACCCACAAATAGAGACTTGTTTAAAATATTAAATAAAAATGAACTTCTCAAAGTTATGAAATATAAAACTCTTTTAGAAATCGTCAACAAATCTTATTGGTATCCTATTATGAGAAAAATAATTATAGATACAAGAATATCTCAAAATCCAGATGAGTATATGTATAATATTCTTTGGGGTTCAAACTCAAGGGTAGCAAGGGATGAGGAAGGAGTTGAAGAAGAGAAGGAGGAAAGAGAGAAAAAGGAGAAGGAGGAAAGGGAGAGGGAGGAGAAGGAGGAGAGGGAGAAAAAGGAGGAGGAGAGGGAGAAAAAGGAGAAGGAGGAAGGAGAGAAAAGGGAGAAGGAGGAAAGAGAGAAAAAGAAGAAGGAGGAGAGGGAGAAAAAGGAGAAGGAGGAGAGGGAGGAAAGGGAGCAAAGAGAGAGGGAGGAAAAATATAAAAAGATGGAAATCAGTGAGATTCGTAAAAGATTGAGTGTATTACAGCAAATAAATCAATCTCAACGCACCGAAGAGGAAATTAAAGAATTAACAACTCTTATGAAGATAATGGTTTCAAAAATAACAACGTTAATGTCTTCAATTTCAGGGAGGAGATTTAAACGAGAAAGTGGTGAAGAAGAAGAAGAAGAAGAAGGAAAAGATTATGTGATTGATGATGTTGGTGTCATTGACTTTAGTTAGTTTTTATTTGTAAATAAATGGAGGAGAGAGTGAAGGCATTCCTTAGGATTCTTTATGTTTTAAAAATAAAGATTGAAATGTATATGTTGAAAACCAAAAAGGTTTTGATACTCTGTCGGAATTTTTCTGATAAATAAATATGAGTTATTGTCTCAAATGTAAAAAGAAAACTAAATCTAAAAATATCTCTTATGTTAAAGCTAAAAATAATAGAGTTTATCAAAAAGGAATATGTCAAGTATGTGGCTCTAAAAAGTGCCAATTCATCTCTCCTAAAAGAGGAGGAGACATACAAAAGTTTCTGTCAGGAAGTAAATTTACAACAACTGGAATTCCAGGGGAATTACACCTTCCAGGGTATTCTTTCTGTGGTCCAGGAACAAACTTGGATAAAAGATTAGATGAGGCTGACAATCCTAAACCTTGGTCTAAACCTACAAATAGGGTTGACGAAGTGTGTATGAAGCATGATATTGCTTATGGGAAAACCACTACGTTGACTGAAAAACATAAAGCCGACAGCGAAATGTTGTATAATTTGTCTTTGATACAAAATCCAACGTTGAGAGAGAAAGTTGATAGGTTTATTGTGAGAAATTTGATAAATGCTAAATTGAAACTTGGTCTTGGTTATTCCTCAAAAAACTATTAGGCTCTAATGATGTCATCAAGACTGAGGAGCTTTTGGCTGAAGAATTACACAAACCTATAATCACAAAGTTTAAAAGAAGGAAGGTTTATTCTAAATACACCGACCACATATGGTCCGCTGATTTAATTGAATTGAATAATGACAGGGGATACAGGTATGCTTTAACCGTTATTGATTTGAGGAGTAGATTTGCCTGGGTTGTCCCTTTAAAAAATAAAAGGGGTGATACTTTAATGTTAGCCTTTAAGCTAATATTTGATCGGGATAAAAGGAAACCAAAGAAGTTATGGACTGATGAGGGAACAGAGTTCTATAACAAAATATTCATGAAATTTCTTAAGGGGAAGGGTATTAAATTATACAGCACCTTTAATGAAGGAAAGGCAGTTGTTATTGAGCGTTTTAATCGTACTTTAAAAGAGAAATTATATAAAAAATTCACACAACTCGGTTCTCAAAAATGGGTGTATTTAATTCAGGATATTGTAGATAATTACAATAATACAGTTCATTCATCAACAAAATCAAAACCATCAGAAACATTTACAAAATTAGAATATGAAAAGGAGATTAATTTGAGAAAGCCCAAGTTTAAAGTTGGTGATATTGTAAGAATATACAAATGGAAAAGTCATTTTGAGAAAGGTTATACACAAAAATGGACTCGTGAATTATTTAAAATCATTGATGTAATGGATACAGTCCCTTGGACCTACAAATTATATGATTTAAATGGAGAAGAAATCTTGGGTTCATTTTACTCGCAAGAATTACAAAAAACACAAGTAAGCAGATAATACCCTTGAAAATAATAAATAAATAAATAAAATGTAATGGGGATACGTTTTTAAATCTGTGAACCCCAAACACAGAATCCCACAACTTTTTAGTTGGGGCTTAACTTTTGTGTGTGTATAATGGGGATACGTTTTTAAATCTGTGAACCCCAAACACAGAATCCCACAACTTTTCAGTTGGGGCTTAACTTTTGTGTGTGTATAATGGGGATACGTTTTTAAATCTGTGAACCCCAAACACAGAATCCCTCAACTTTCCAGTTGGGGCTTAACTTTTGTGTATGTGTGAGTGAGTCATAATAATATACAAACCCTAACCCAACCCCATCCCTAACCCAAACCCATCCCTAACCCAAACCCATCCCTAACCCAACCCCATCCCTAACCCAACCCATTCCCAACCCAACCCCATCCCTAACCCAACCCAATCCCTAACCCAACCCCATCCCTAACCCAACCCCATCCCTAACCCAACCCCATCCCTAACCCAACCCCATCCCTAACCCTCACATTCAAAATCCCAACCCTAACCCAACCCCATCCCTAACCCAACCCCAACCCATCCCTAACCCTCACATTCAAAATCCCAACCCTAACCCAATCCCATCCCTAACCCAACCCCAACCCTCACATTCAAAATCCCAACCCGAACCCAACCCCATCCCTAACCCAACCCCAACCCTAACCCTCACATTCAAAATCCCAACCCTAACCCAACCCCATCCCTAACCCAACCCCATCCCTAACCCTCACATTCAAAATCCCACCCAAACCCTAACATAATCTTTTTTTTCTTCTTTTTAAAAAATATGTATTTCATTTTTTTTTTTTTCCTCTTCTTCCAATTCTGTCTTTCAAGGCTTTCAAGTTTGAAGAAGTAGAAATGGGAAGAAAGAATTTTCCAGCATTTTCTTCCTCGAACTTTCTTGATATTGCTTAAATCAAGCGTCATTAAACAAAGAACATTGTTCATTGCTTTAGAATCCAAAGAGTCTCCAAGATGGACCCCACAGGTAGAGTCTCCAAAATAAAACCAACTTTCCAAGTTCCCAAGGTATAACCACATTCCTGTTGAGCCTCCAAGATAGGTATCACATTCCGAGTCATCAAAACAAAACCCCCATTCCGAGTCTCCAAAAATATAACCATCTTTCCAAGTCCCCAAGGTAGAACCACAATTTTCAGAAATATTTGGGGTTTCCGTGATAAGTCTCACATAGTATAACTGCGGACCATCAGGGAGAACTCTCCTTGCCCAATTTTTTAGGGTTTCTATGATGTGTCTCACATAGTATAACTGCGGACCATCAGGGAGAATTCCCGTTTCCCAATTTTTTAGGGTTTCTATGATGTGTCTCACATAGTATAACTGCGGACCATCAGGGAGAACTCTCCTTGCCCAATTTTTTAGGGTTTCTATGATGTGTCTCACATAGTATAACTGCGGACCATCAGGGAGAATTCCCATTTCACAATTTTTTAGGGTTTCTATGATGTGTCTCACATAGTATAACTGCGGACCATCAGGGAGAACTCTCCTTGCCCAATTTTTTAGGGTTTCTATGATGTGTCTCACATAGTATAACTGCGGACCATCAGGGAGAATTCCCATTTCACAATTTTTTAGGGTTTCTATGATGTGTCTCACATAGTATAACTGCGGACCATCAGGGAGAACTCCCCTTTCCCAATTTTCAGAAATTTGTGGGTCTCCAATGTATGACTTGTATTCTGGCTCATCAAGGTAGAACTTGTTCAGTGGGTTTTGTTTTGATAACTCACAACAAGTATCATCATGGTAAAACTCTTTTTCAGGATTTTGTGGATCTCCAAGGTATAACTCTTTGGCTGGGTCATCAAGGTAGAACTCGTTCTGGGGGTCTTGGTTGTTCAAAATGTCTTCAAACAAAAAAATAACTTCATCCCAAGTTGTGTTAAAAGCAGAATTTTCATTTCGTATCTCAGATACAATTTCCTGTGAAAGAAAATAACAATGTATTAATTTAATACAATATTTTTATTTGTATAAATCAAGCTCTATGAATATTAAAATAAACTTTGTTAACTCTTACATGAGTCTCATCTAAAAAAAAAAAAAAAAAAAAAAAAATTAAATAAATAAATAAATAAATAAACAAACTTACCTCCATTGATAAGAGGTTCGAGTCCAGTTCATCAATCTGAAGGTTGAGTTCTACACAGGTAGTAGGACTCCAAGGAATAGCAAAGTTATCCCATTCCATTTCGGCATAGGAGTCCATTCTCAAGTGAAGCAGAAAGCGTGTTTGAAAAAGCCTGTGTGGTCGGTGCCTTTTATAAGAAGGGCTGGGTGTGTGTCATTTCCTGTGGAAATTCCCTGGGCGTGTCTTAACTGGAAATGATGTGATGGAAATTCCCTGAAAATGATGTTATGTATTACCTGGAAATGATACAATGCTGAAGAGTTTATAAAGTGGGTGGGACTTAGCAAAAGTGGGCGGAGCTTAGCAAAAGGGGCGGGACATAGCAAAAAGTGGGCGTGGCTTAACAAAAAGTGGGCGGGTTTAGTAAAAGGTGGGCGTGGCTTACCAAAAAGTGGGCGGGGTTTTTCCAAAAAGTGGACGGAGCTTAACAAAAGGTGGGCAGAGCCTACCAAAAAGTGTGTGGCACTGGAGGCGCTCAAATAAGAACATTGAGGGAGGTTTACCATTTTATCTTAGCTCAGTTAAAATATCTTAATAAAGAACCAAACTCAAACATATTTTTTGTTAATATATTAGATGGTGAAGAGAGTTGTAGGAGAATTAAATTATTTCCCACGCATAAACAAATATTTGTAGGGTCGTTGTTTGAGTGGGTTATATTCACCAGATGATATTAAGAGTAAAAGGTTAAAAGGTTCATAAGGTCAGAAGGATCACAGGTGTTTAAGTGGTCTAATGAATAAGGATAACATGTCAAAAGGTTAGAAGGTTCGTAAAGAACAGGGTGAGAGAAATAGAGGTCTTTAGGGGCAATGAGGGAGGGAAAGAATTAATATGGAAGTGAATGGGTCAATGTTTGAGTGGGTCAAAGATTAATCTGCCAGATGATATGTAGAAGAAGGATGATAGGTCTATAAGAGAAAACAAATATTTGTAGTGTTTGAGTGGTCTAATGAACAACATTAAGGATAGGTACTACAGACAAAAGGTTCATAAAGATGAGGGTGGGAGAAATAGAGGTGTTTATGATTTTTGAAAAAGACAAGGGGGTAAATGACATTAGATAGGGATTTCCCATGTTAAACGGAGGTGTCCCAGAAGCAACATTATTACACTACTGATCGTTACCGAGCCTCAAACAGCCTCCAACTGCAGTTCGTTTGTGGTAACATTCCCGGGGATGTTTTTTTTTTTTTAATCTTTGCAAGGTTCCTTTTTATAATTCCCGTTGCTCCAATAAATCACTGGTACAATTTTTGCGCTCTTTTGCTTCCGGTATATTTTCACTTCATTTTTGAGGGCTTGGTATTTGGTCATTTTCTTGATTTCTTGTTTAGGCCAAAATCGCTGGGGAATGACACCACAATTAGAGATGCTGTCTTTTATTTTTTATACCTCGGTACTATATCCAGTCACAATGCTTTTTTTTCCTATGTTTATGCTTGATGGGATCATTAGGTCATACGTGACCATTACTTCCTTGTCTCCAGTGATTGCTTTTGTTTGTTTTTTTGTTTTTTTGTATACAGAGTCGAGGCTCGTGAAAGAGCTAACATTTATCAAACAAACAAATCAAACAAACAAGCAAACAAAGTATATAAAAAGGGGAGCGGTCGACAAGATGGGGCGAGAAGGGGAGGAAGCACACAAACACAACATTTGAGAGCAGGGACATCGGGAGATTGTTTTTGGAGGGAGAGGGCCTGGGGGGAGGCAGGATAGGTATAAAACGCAAGGACACCAAGGACTTCCAGGAAAGAAGTCAAAAGTCACCTCAAAAAAGTGGATTTGGGGTGAAATTAGCGGGGGTAGAAAAGATCAAGGTTTTGGATTGGGGAAGATAAGAGATGGTGGTGAACAGCCGTTTTAAAGACCTGGAGGGAGGAGTGGGATTGAAGAGAGTGAGGGAGTTTGTTCCAGAGGCGGGAGAAAAGAGGAATGAAGGAGTGAAGGTGAGCAGAGAGTCTTGATTTTGGCAGTTTAACCATAAGAGGGTTGCAGGCAGATCTTGTGCGACCTGCAGGAATATTTGGGGGACAGAGCCCAGAGAGAGCTGGGGGAGCAAGGCCGGAGAGGAGTCGGTAGAAGACGGAAAGACCACCAACCTGCCTGCGGTGATTAAGTGAAAGGCCCTCGGAGATAGCGTCATCGCGGGAGATTCCAATGATTCTGAACGCTTTGGTTTCAACAGCGTGAAGACGAGCTAGGTGTGAGGCAGGAGCACCAGCCCAGAGGGGAGAGCAGTACTCCATTGAGCTGCGGATGAAAGCCTTGTATGTGGTGAGGAGCTCAGGTGTGCCAAGGAAGGACCTTGCACGACGAAGGATGCCCAGTCGGCGACTGGCTTTGGAGGCCAGCTTGGAAATGTGGTTTTCCCAGGAAAGATCATGGCAGATAGTGAGACCCAAAAGCTTGAGTGACAGAACTTCTTGGAGAGGATTATTCAGAAAGTAGATGGGAGGGTTGTCCAGTCGGTCTTTTCGGAGAGACATTGTAAGAGTGTGAGATTTGTCAGGATTGAAAGACATTGGTTCATGTTTCCACGTGTTTTCTGGATGGATATTGAAAGTTCTGCAGATGTGCCAGTGGATTACTCAACATACTTTGTCGTGTCTTTGGGTGTACAGCTGCTGTGACATGCGTTTTTGTTTTTTTACATCCTGATAGGAGGTGACTCATGCTTTCTCTTTTCACCTTGCAGAACCCACACCGATTGACTCAGTCCAGCCATTTCCTTAAAGCCATTGATGTAGTGTCTTTGGTCTTGGGCATTAATAATGATTCTTTCTCCATCCCAGTTGAGATGACCTCTTCTTAGCCATTCCAAAGAGCCTTCTTTGTCTACTTCCTATCTGTCCAACTCTTCTTTTTTTTTTACACCATCCTGCTCTTTTATCGTTTTCCCAGTTGGCTGTGTATATCTGTTGATGCTTCGTTTCATATTTTTCTTTCCTCTTTTTTTGCAATTGTTGGGGCTTTCTGGTGTGTGTACCTTCTCTGGTTTGTTGTCTTCATGTTTGCTTACAAATTGGATTAGGTAGTGTTTTGTACTTTTTTGTATTCGGCCAATCTTACAGTTGTCATTCTGGGAACTTGGTTGAGCTCCATTAGGCAGCTATCTTCTTCTCGTCTCAGCAGGAACCTTCTCAGGATTCATTGATTTTTGTGAAACGTTTTGTGGATGGTGAAGAGTTTCCTTGTGTTGATATCCAGTTTATTGATATTTGATTGTGGCCAGTTTATTATTCCGCAGCTAGACTGGTATTTCGAGTTGATTTATGGCATTGATTTTGTTCCTTGGAGGTAGGTATGCTTTCTGGATCAGCCTCATTCTACGCAGGTATTCTTTGGTAATTATTTTTGCACATTTGTTTGTGACATATTTGGTGGCCCTCTTCTACTCTGAGGTATTTGTGTGATGCTTTGTTGTCTAGCTCCTGTATTATGTCAATTTTTATGTTGTCCATTTTTGTAGGTTTACCTTGTATGAATGTGCACTTGGCACACTTGTCCAAGTCAAATTCCACATGTCATCGGGGAACTGTTTCACTTATTTGAGTTGTTCTGACAATTTTCATCATTCAGTGCAAAGAGTTTGAAATCATCCATGTAAAGTAGTTGCCACTTTTTTTTGGTCTCTTTGGACGTTCTTTTATTTGATGCCAGAGTGGGTCTAGGGCCAGGCAAAACAGGTTCTGTGTGTTTGCGTTTGTGTGTGTGTGAGTGTGCTTGCATGTGTTTTGCTGTTGAGTGGTATTGTAAGGTTAGGGGGTTGGTTGGTTTCTCTATCATATATTTTCAGTGTTGTAGTTTATGTTTTCGCTGACTGGGGTGGGGTTGCTGTATATGTATCCAAGTGTAGTTGCTGCATGTAGAGGTGTATACATGCCCCTGTTGGCCCACCTTAGCTGACTGTATCAAGGTTGAAGGGCCGAAATGGGATGATGCTGAGGACTTCGTCTGAAGTCCTTGTCTCTGAGGCACACTTGTGGCCCAATTTTTTTTGAAAATGCATATGTATCTAATATATAAAGCTCATTCTAACCACTCAATGACTCACTGACTGATTGACTCATTGACTGACTGATATTAATGTTCGTTACCTTCTGGGTGACGTAGAAAGCTGAAATTTTATGTGCCAACAGACATCGAAGCTGATACACACGGAAAATCACAGAACCGTCGGAAAGCATCCATAAATGAAATTTTACCGAAAAAAAACTGTAAAAGCGTCCGAAAAAAAATAAAATAAAAACTTTAATCGATATGTCGCATTTGAAAATTGAAATTTTTTAAACTGTAAACTGTGAAATAAAAGTTTGCGTATGGTTGGTGATAAATGCCAGGGCGGTGATGCTTGCCTATAATCATAAAGCTTCTATTTATTATGTACCTACTGTTACATGTTCCTCCCTGAACCCCGGATACGGTGCACCTCAGAGTCTTGAGAGGGAACGCAGCAGAAAGATTTGTTATTTTGAGTGTTCTAATAAACCATGGTAAAACCACACCAATGCAATTGTAGAACAAAACAAGTAACTGTATTAAGAAATCTCACATACACAACAATAAAGAACAATCAAAGATTGCAGACCCTCGACAGGATGTTTTCAGTGTTTTTTTAGGCTTTTGTGTTAAAACAAATATGGCGGCTGAACCACGTGATCGGTGACATCATAATATTTTTTTTTCCCACCAATTTATTCCTACATTATGCTCAAGAAATTTCATCTTGATCGGATGAAGTTTTGTACATGTAGAATTATGACATCATAATGGAGGCACCTATGACATCATCATTAACATATTTTGTTCCCCATGGAGAGTTCTTTACAATGAGCCATGTCTCAATTTTTTCTATGCAGCGCTTTCGGAGATGTAGAGGTGCAATCTTTTCGTTTTTTCCAAGATGGCAGCCATACCACGTGACTTATGACGTCATAATTATAATTTTAAAATTTTACAGGTGGAGATGCACCTATGGTGAACATTTCCTGTCAATCGGACCAACAGTTGCAGAGAAAATCATATTTATTCTGTGCGGACAAACAAACAAACAGACTCAAATGCAACACCCTCTCCTCTGGCGAGGGTAATAAAACTATTAAAGAAAGTACAATGAAAATGTCACTTGCATCAAACGAACAATACATGTGATGGTACCATCATTCCCCCAATGCTCTCAAAGCAATAAACTCACGATACAACAAACATGAGTGGAATGTAATATTCCCCAAAGTCCGTGCACTAATCCCCACGCTGGTTGAAGCCGTGCAGACCGACGAGAACAGGCAGGCATCGGCACGGTGCCGGAAGAGGAGTTACGAGGTGAGAGGTCGATCTGGGAATTGAGCCGATATGGAAACCAGCGGCGATCAACACAATGATGCCGATATGGGAATCCCCAATGACAAAACAATATGCACCAATCAGACATCCTCTTCGAGGACAAAATGGCGTATCAGCCTGTAATGGAGGCGCTTGATTTCACTCCAACAATAACTCACACTTGGTGATAAAACCTGAGATGCAGGTTTAATTGCAATTGCAATATAGGACGATGCTGCAGGCAATCCATCCCCCGGGAAGCCTAAATTAATTCGCGACCAATATCAAAAATGTCCGCTCGCAGCCCCGATGTGACTTTACGGTTGTATCTCTCTCATGGCCATCTCCTTCTCTCTCTGCCGACTTTTTATTTCTCCTCTGCCGGCCTCTTTTCCGCGTCTTCCTTTCTCCTTCACAAACAGTTATTTTCACCTTTTACTAAAGTCATCTCCATTTCACACAAAAATCTTAACAACAATATTGCCTGAACTAAAAATCCTACAAGTATATAATAACAAAGGCGGAAGTGACAGATCCGTAACACTCCCCACCTTCAAGGAAGAAAGTTTGAACACGGTGAAAACATTATTTCCTAACAAAAAGTATATTTAACAACCAAAAGTAATACTCACACCCATAAAACTACAAATCAAAACTATGGCTGATCAAATCCCGTAAGCCAAAAAAATTCCAAACAACGCACAGGAATCCTCAAGGTTAATTCACTCTGGATGAACATCCTGTTGGAGATATTTCATGTTAACAGAGTTCATCCGGTAGGGGTGTTGTTTCATGGGAATGGCCTCCCCATATCAATATCATGACATACCACATCGGTACGACCAGGTACATCTGTGAACAAATGCGCAAACTCACAGAAATTAGGTTGGATAATTGTCCTTGTTGTTCCCTCGTCAAATGACCTAATTTCTGGTCTAGGTTCCTTAACACTTCAGTGTTTGTCAATCTGGGGCAAGCCTGGTCATCAATGCTATCAAACTTCATACTGGCCTCAAACTCTGGATTTTCTTGCATGCCGACTACAGGTATGACAGGTGAGACAGGAGCCATTTGTTCCACAGGCTTCCTCTCATAATATTTCTTAAGTCGGTTCACGTGACACAGCTGCCGCTTTTTCCGTCGTTCGGGAGTTGTCATCACATAATCTGTTTGATTGACCCTTTGTTTGATGGCATAGTGACCAAAATACCTAGTCTGTAGTGGCTGACCTGGAACTGGAAGCAACACAAGCACTCGGTCCTCAGGACTGAAATTTATTATCTGAGAAGTCTTGTCATGTCTCACTTTCATTTTGTCTTGTGCTGCTTTCAAGTTTCCTCTCGCTACTTCACAGGCCTTAGCCAATCTGTGCCTAACCATTGACACATACTCTGACACAGTTGACTGCGACTCCTCCTGTAGCCACTGTTCCTTCACCAGTTTCAAAGGTCCTCAAACTGTATGTCCAAACGCGAGTTCAAAAGGACTGAATCCCAATGACTCCTGAACAGATTCTCTCATAGCAAACAACAATAAGGGTATTCCCTCGTCCCAATCCTTGTCACATTCAAAGCAGTAAGTTATGATCATATACTTTAATGTCTGGTGAAACCTTTCCAAGGTCCCTTGGCTCTCAGGATGGTAAGTACTGGACCTCACTTGCTTCACTCCCAACAGGTGTACCACTTGCTAAAAAAGCTTTGACATGAAGTTGGAACCCTGATCAGACTAACTGGATGACCTTAGGTAGGCCGACTAGATTGAAAAATTTGATCAAGGCCTTCACAATAACTGTCGCAGTAATTTTTCAAAGAGGCACTGCTTCTGAACATAGTGGAAGCGCACATGATGGTCAGCATATACTGATGTCCAGCCTTAGTTTTAGGTAAAGGACCTACACAGTCAATAATGACCCGGCTGAATGGTTCTTGAAAAGCTGGAATCGGTTTTAAAGGCGCTGAAGGGGTTTTCTGATTAGGTTTGCCCACCTGCTGACAAAAATGAAAAGATTTACAGAATTCCGCCACATCATATCACAATCCTGGCGTCACCAGCCTCTTCGAGGACAAAATGGCATATCGGCCTGTAATGGACGGACTTGATTTATCTCCAACAATAACTCGCACTTGGTGATAAAACATGAGACGCAGGTTTAATTGCAATTGTAATATTGGATGATGTCCCGGGCTCGACGGTGTTCCTTTTTCGTTCACAAAAATTTATTTTCACCTTTCCCTAAAGTCATCTCCATTTCAAAAAAAAATCTTAACAGCAATATAACCTAAAAATAAAAAACCCACAAGTATATAATAACAACAAAGGTGGAAGTGATGGATACGTAACACTACGTAAGAAGCATGCTGTAAGCATACCCCACGAGTGTGTGTGTGTATATATATATATATAGTGTTGCGGTTTTGAGAATAAAGGACGACCCCTTCCCCCCCCCCCACCCCCCCTCATAGGTAGACGCACCACAACATGTAGCCTCGCTGTAGTATAGTTATTTCTTAGTAAATGTAAGGTAGTCTCCTTTCCTGTGTTAGTTTTTCGTTGAGCAGGCCCGTGAGTAGGGCGGTCCCTTGGGCTGGAAATGCCACGTGGTAGGCCTTCAACAAGTCTGGCAAGGCCGAAGGGAGGCGCTGCAGAGGGAGTGGCCAGTGAGCCACGAGCCGCCAATCAGAGCTCGAGGGGAGTGGCTCACAACGGCAACGGGAGGCGGAGCATGGAACATTCGGGTAAGGCTGGGGCGGAGCCATAAAACCCTGCTCCGAGCCCCCCGCCTCAGTTAGAGTTCGGAGTTCGCCTGAGTCAGAGTTAGAGTTCGGAGTTCGCCTGAGTCAGAGTTAGAGTTCGGAGTTCGCCTGAGTCAGAGTTAGAGTTCGGAGTTCGCCTGAGTCAGAGTTAGAGTTCGGAGTTCGCCTGAGTCAGGGTTGGAGTTGGAGTCGGGTCGAGGCATTGATTGAGTCAGAGTCGTGTGCACAAGCAGTGGAGTTACGTTGAGCTTGAGAACGTGAGTGGAGCTGCAGAACGAGTAAATTGAACAATTGCTTATTATCGTCATTGTACACGAACTTGCTCCGTGCCCTGCGCTCTGCGCTGTATTAATCACGCGCTCGAGGAGACGACCCGTTCCGGGCCACAGACGCGCGATCTCCTCCTGCCTGCCTTCTCCTGCATACGTGCCGTGACCGCCATAGGGCCACGCCGAGCGAGCTGTCCCGAGTGGACGATGCCAGGCGCGTTTGGCGCGCGAACTTCTTTTCCTCTTCTCCCCGTGTGCGTGAGTGGGCCCTCTGCCTGGGGATACAGTCACGTGAAAAAGTAAATGCACCCCATGTAAAGTTTTGACTTTTTCAACATATTTCAACATACAGCTATTTGATCTTCATTTCAACAATATTGATAGATAAAGGTGATATAAGATAACAAATATCATGAAACATTTACATTTTGTAGTCCATTGTATAATTTAAATAAACATAAATGCAAATTTCGCATGTGGAAAAAGTAAGTACACCCCTACATTTATCACAACTTCAAATACCTAAAATTAGAATCAGGTGCACGAGCTCAGGTGCAAATGATTAGAACATCGTTAGAGAGGATCTTGGAGGAACCCGTCTTATTTAAACCTCAGACATTCAGTTTGGTTTGATCTTTGTTGTTGAAGTGTGCGGCGTCACCATGACTGGATCAAAAGAGCTCTCTGAGGCCTTCAGAACATAGGTTATAGATGCCTACGAGTCTGGGAAGGGATTTTAAAAAATCTCCAAACAATTTGAAATCAATCATTCGACTGTCCGGGAGATCATCTACAAGTGGAGAAGATTGCAAACAACTGCCAGCTTGTTCAGGACAGGCCGCCCCAGCAAGTTCAGCCCAAGAGCAGACCGCAAGATGCTGAAAGAATTCTCTAAGAACCCCAGAATGTCATCACGGGACCTACAGGTAGCTCTTACCACTGTTGATGTCAAAGTGCACGTGTCTACCATTAGAAAGAGGCTGCACAAATTTGATCTACATGGGAGGTGTGCCAGGAGGAAACCTTTGCTGTCCAGGAAGAACATCAGGGCAAGACTAAAGTTTGCCAATGAACACCTAGGTAAAGACCAGCACTTCTGGAACAATGTGCGCTAGACAGATGAGTCAAAGGTAGAGCTATTTGGCCACAGTACCAGAAGACATGTTTGACGAAAACAAAAGACAGCATTTGACCACAAGAACCTGATACCAACTGTAAAGCATGGTGGGTGAAATATTATGGTTTGGGACAGCTTTGCTGCATCAGGGCCTGGGCAGCTCACCATAATAGAATCCACTATGAATTCTTCATTGTACCAGAGGGTGCTTGAGGATAATGTGAGGCCATTTTTCGGAAAGTTGAAGCTCAACCGAAGGTGGACCTTGCAACATGACAATGACCCAAAACATATGAGTAAATCCACCAAGGAATGGCTGAAAAGAAAGAAATGGAGGGTTCTGGAATTGCCAAGTCAAAGCCCAGATCTAAATCCCATCGAGATGTTGTGGGGGGATTTGAAACAAGCTGTGCATGCAAGAAACCCCTCAAACATCGCACAGCTGAAAGAATTCTGCATGGAGGAGTGGGCAAAAATTTCTCCCAGTCCATGTCAGAGACTGGTAGACAGTTACAAGAAACGCCTACTTGACGTTGTTTCTGCCAAAGGGGGCAATACCACCTATTAGAGCCAAGGGTGTACTTACTTTTTCCACATTGCGAAATTTGCATTTATGTTTATTTAAATTATACAATGGAATACAAAATGTAAAAGTTTCATGATATTTGTTATATTATATCACCTTTATCTATCAATATTGTTGAAATGAAGATCAAATAGCTATATGTTGAAATATGTTGAAAAAGTCAAAACTTTACGTGGGGTGTACTTACTTTTTCATGTGACTGTAAGTAACATTGTTAAGCTTCTGCTCTGTGTCCCCTTTCCTTTATCCTGACCATTGTACATTGTGTAAATAAATCGTGTTATTCCTCTTATTTGACCGTTCCTGTCCCTTCCATTAATTGGCCTAGCATAGTACGAATAAAAACGCTCGAATCGGGTTCCATAAAAGTAATGGCACAAGTCACGTGATACGCACACCGCTCAGGCGTAATCGATTAGCGTGGCTTGTGCGAGGTCCGATCCCCGTTTTCGTAGCAGCGTGGGTCAATGGTACGTGCGGCGTCGGCCCGATACCCTTTCTCACGCTCGCTGCGGAGGTGGCGATTCGGCCTCGTGGACACGAAGACCCAAGGGGAAAAAGGGGTTTAATCCCCCCTTTGTAACGTGAACGGGCTTCGGGAGATCCGCAACAAATTGGTGTCAGGAGTGGGACCACCATTTTGGAGGCCGAACGGTGCAGCACCTTGCTGCCATGTCTTTCTGCTGCACCTTTATTCCACCTGTGAAGCCGACCTGTGCAGCACCTTGCTGCCATAAACCACCTTTTGCTGTACCCTTGCTTCATCAGTGCAGCCGACCTGTGCAGCACTTTCTTGCCAAACACCTTTTTGCTGCACCTTGTCACTTATGGACCACAAGCCTTGTGGCCTTGCACCTCTGCTGTGCAGCATCTTGCTGCAAAATCATCTTGCCCCTTCGGACCACTTGTTTGAGTGGCATTGATGCCACGCAGTTGGACCACGTGAGAACGGCCCTGCTGACCAATGGAAAGCAAATAAAAGCCTTTTTTTATTGTGTGCTAGGGATAAAGAAGTTCTGCAAGTTTAGATGGCCCTGATGCTTCAAATGGCCCGTATGCCGGTCAGGGCCAGCCAGTTTTGATATACGCACACAGAAGAAGCAAGATGCAAGCAACAAGTGCCACGTTGTTGGTGCCACGTTGTTGTTGGACCACATGAGAATGGCCCTGCTGGCCAATGGAAAGCAAATAAAAGCTTTTTTATTATTGTGTGCTAGGGATAAAGAAGTTCTGCAAGTTTAGATGGCCCTGATGCTTCAAATGGCCCGTATGCCGGTCAGGGCCAGCCAGTTTTGATATACGCACACAGAAGAAGCAAGATGCAAGCAGCAAGTGCCACGTTGAGTGTTTTGGTGTTTTCTCCCCTCCAATCTTCTCTTCCAAAAAGAACAGCTCCTGGGTCATATAATTGTAAATATACGTGCATGTAAATATAAGAATGTGCCCACCGGCTATGTGTTTAGTTTGAAAATTCCGGAAATACTCGGGTAGTTGTGGGTGTGAAACTGTTAGATAGCTGCTCAACGCAATAGGAGGGACATATTTAGTGTTAAAACTGTCGCACACATGGGTCAGAGTAAATGTTAGGGGGAACCACACCTATGTGTCACATTTAAACGTAATGGTAATTTTGCATGCCAGGCTCTACTGGTCGTTCCATTGGTGGGTTCGACTCGGGACAAGTCTGGTGAGAGAGGTGTGTAGTGTTGCGGTTTTGAGAATAAAGGACGACCCCCCTCCCTCCCCCTCGTAGGTAGACGCACCACAGCATGTAGCCTCGCTGTAGTATAGCTATTTCTTAGTAAATGTAAGGTAGTCTCCTTTCCTGTGTTAGTTTTGCGTTGAGCAGGCCCGTGAGTAGGGCAGTCCCTTGGGCTGGAAATGCAACGTGGTAGGCCTTCAACAAGTCTGGCAAGGCCGAAGGGAGGCGCTGCAGAGGGAGTGGCCAGTGAGCTGCGAGCCGCCAATCAGAGCTCGAGGGGAGTGGCTCACCATGGCAACGGGAGGCGGAGCATGGAACATTCGGGTAAGGCTGGGGCGGAGCCATAAAACCCTGCTCCGAGCCTCCCGCCTCAGTTAGAGTTCGGAGTTCGCCTGAGTCAGAGTTAGAGTTCGGAGTTCGCCTGAGTTAGAGTTCGGAGTTCGCCTGAGTCAGAGTCAGAGTTAGAGTTCGGAGTTCGCCTGAGTCAGAGTTGGAGTTGGGTCGAGGCATTGATTGAGTCAGAGTCGTGTGCACAGGCAGTGGAGTTACGTTGAGCTTGAGAACTCGAGTGGAGCTGCAGAACGAGTGAATTGAACAATTGCTTATTATCGTCATTGTACACAACTTGCCCCGTGCCCTGCGCTCTGCACTGTATTAATTGCGCGTTTGAGTAGACGACCCATTCCGGGCCACAGTCGCGCGATCTCCTCCTGCCTGCCTTCTCTTGCATACGTGCCGTGACCGCCAGAGGGCCGCGCCGAGTGAGCTAACCGGAGTGGACGACGCCAGGTGCAGTTGGCGCGCGAACTTCTTTTCCTCTTCTCCCCGTGTGCGTGAGTGGTCCCTGTGTCTGGGATTTAAGTAACATTGCAAAGCTTCTGCTCTGTGTCCCCTTTCCTTTATCCTGACCATTGTACATTGTGTAAATAAATCGTGTTATTCCTCTTATTTGACCGTTCCTGTCCCTTCCATTAATTGGCCAAGCATAGTACGAATAAAACCGCTCGAATCGGGTTCCATAAAAGTAACGGCACAAGTCACGTGATACGCACACCGCTAGGGCGTAATCGATTAGCATGGCTTGTGCGAGGTCCGATCCCCGTTTTCGTAGCAGCATGGGTCAAAGGTACGTGCGGCATTGACCCAATACCCTTTCTCACGCTCGCTGCAGAAGTGGCGATTCGGCCTCATGAACACGAAGACCCAAGGGGAAAAAGGGGTTCAAGCCCCCCTTTGTAACGTAGACGGGCTTCGGGAGATCCGCAACAATATATATATATATATATATATATATATATACATATATATATATATGTATATATATATATATACATACATACATACCACATGACCAAAAGTATGTGGACACCCGAACATTAAACATCTCATTCCAAAATCATGGGCATTGTTACATGCTCCTCTCTGAACCCCGGTCACGGTGTACCTCCGAGCCCCGAGAGGAGTCACGGCAGAAAGATGTGTTATTCTGTGTGTCAAAGATCAAGAGTGAAACCACACCAATTGTTACCAACAAACAAGTATTGTATTAAGATCACACAAGAATAACAGCACAATAACAATATTAATCAATTGTACAACCAATATATCATTCCTATGATGGTACCATCAGTTTCGTACAATATAACTCACTGTGCTCCAAGTGAGTGAAAATAACATTCCCAATGTCTCTGTGCCGGCTTCAAGCCAAAGTCGATCCACGCTCCAGTGATCGTCAGAACGATGTTGTATCGAGACCAGAATCCCGCTCGGTTGACAGTCACACTGCCAAAAATAGGCAAAAGTGTCCTCAAGAGGTGGCTGGGAAATCACACCTTCGGGTATGGACGTTCAACGGCTCCCAATCGGCGAACCGCAATTTCCCACTCAAAATCCACGTTACACACACACACCAGGTTAACGGCTGGATGCGTTTAAATGGTTGAAGCGAGGTGAGAAACCTGGAGCGATTCGAAATCAGGCGCGAGGCAAAATGGCCAACGGTCCATTCTCGAGACGTAACGGCACTCCAATGATTCTCTTCGGAATCAACCGCAAAACCTGTCACGCATGTTTATCTGTCACAGCGATAACAACTCTGTCGCAGGAATCCCTTTCCCAGGAAACCCGAAAGTTCGCTAGTGACCCTCGTTCACCAGCGTTTGCTCAAAACCTCAACGCAGCTTGGCTCCTTCTCCGACCTCACTTGCTCTGCCTCCTCTCCTCTTCTTCCTCCTCGTCTTCGTCAGGTTCCCGATCCGGTTTCCGGTTTCCGGTTTCTTTTAAAATACGAACTTTTTTTTTCCTTTTGAAAACAGTAATCTCTATTTCACTTAAACGATAACAATAATAGTACATGGAACCAAAAATGTTTACAGTGGATGAGAACCACAACAACGGAAGTGACGAATCCATAACAGGCATTAATCTGGAGTTCGTCCCCCCTATGCTGCTAAAACAGCCTCCACTCTTCTGGGAAAGTTTTCCACTGGACGTAGGAACATTGCTGCGGGGATTTGCCTCCATTCAGCCACAAGAGTATTTGTGAGGCTGAGTACTGATGTTGGGCGATTAGGCCTGGCTTGCAGTCAGCGCTCCAATTCATCCCAAAGGTATTTGATGGGGTTGAGGTCAGGGCTCTGTGCAGGCCAGTCAAGTTCTTCCACACCGATCTAGACAAACCATTTCTGTATGGACCTCGCATTGTGCACGGGGGCATTGTCAAGCTGAAACAAGAAAGGGCCTTCTCCAATCTGTTGCCACAAAGTTGGAAGCGCACAATCGTCTAGAATGTCTTTGTATGCTGTGGCGTTAATATTTCCCTTCACTAGAACTAAGGGGCCGAGCCCGAACCATGAAAAACAGCCCCAAACCATTTTTTCCCCTCCACCAAACTTTACAGATGGTGCTATGCATTCGCGCAGGTAGCGTTCTCCTGGCATCCGCCAAACCCAGTTTCGTCCATCGGACTGCCAGATGGTGAAGCGTGATTCATCACTGAAGATAACGTGTTTCCACTGTTCCAGAATCCAATGGCCGTGAGTTTTACACCACTCCAGCTGACGATTGACATTGCACATGGTGATCTTCGGCTTGTCTGCGGCTGCTCGGCCATGGAAATCCATTTCATGAAGCTCCCGACGAACAGTTGTTGTGCTGAAGTTGCTTCCAGAGGCAGTTTGGAACTTAGTAGTGAGTGTTGCAACCGAGGACAGACGATTTTTACACGCTATGCGCTTCAGCACTCAACGGTCCCGTTCTGTGAGCTTGTGCGGCCTACCACTTCGCGGCTGAGCTGTTGTTGCTCCGAGACGTTTCCACTTCACAACAACAACACTTACAGTTGACCGGGCCAGCTCTATCAGGGCAAAAATTTGATGAACTGACTTGTTGGAAAGGTGGCATCACATAATGGTGCCACGTTGTAAGTCACTGAGCTCTTCAGTACGGCCTATTCCACTGCCAATGTTTGTCTATGAAGATTGCATGGTTGTGTGCTTGATTATATATATCTGTCAGCAATGGGTGTGACTTTTCAAGATGACTGAGAACCAAAAGTTCATTGGAATTATGTTGAAATTATTCTAGATTTTGTTAATGTGACCTTTAAAAGAAACAAAAACCACATTTGACATTTCGAAGCAAATAAATTGATCCTTGAAAGTGATGTAAACTGATAGCGAACTCAATTCATGGACAGTACTGTGTTAAACTTCTGTACGTTTTCCAGAAGTATCTCTATATTTTGCACATTAGCCAAAAAAAATTTCAACAAAAACAAAAGCTAAATTATGACTAGGATTACGGACAGTAAAATTACAGTTCAGTACTTCATGTAAACCCCATGAGCATTCAGGAGAGCACGTACACATCGAGGCATGCTGTTCACGAGATTTGCCAAGGTTTGGACAGGAATCGCTTGCCATGCAGTGACAATAGTCTGCTGCAATTCACGCACAGAGGTCGGCTGCTGGTCCAAGTTGTCGATTTGATGCGTTAATTCTACCCACAAGTTCTCTATCGGATTCATATCCTGGGACATGGCAGGCCACTCCATATACTCTACACCACGATCAGCAAGAAAGTCTTGGATCATGCGAGCACGATGAGGCCGTGCATTGTCATCTTGGAAGACAAAGTTTCCTCGAAAGGCTGCACGAGCAAATGGAAGCAATGTTTCTTCCAGAATTACCCTGTACTTGAACTGGTTCAGGTCTCCATTCAGAACAACCAGGTCAGTTTTGCCCCCTGCATGAAAAGCAGCCCAAACGGTCACCCCACCACCTCCAGCTTGGACTCTTGGCACTATACAATCTTCGTTGTGGGCTTTATGCACTTGTCTGTGCACTCGGAAGCGGCCATCTTGACGATAGACCAGAAATCTAGACTCGTCACTGAAGGTCACGTGATTCCAGTGTCCTGGCTGCCATTGACGGTGCTGTCTGGCCCACTGCAATCGGCGCTGGCTGTGTTGTCTGGTCAGGCGTGGCTTTCTCAGGGGATGCCTTGCACGATAGCCTGCTTGAACCAGTCGTTGGTTGACTAGCCTTCTGGATACAGGCACATTTGTCAGTTGCTGCCACTCAGCCCTAAGCCGATTATCTGACTTGGTACGGCCATTGCAGACTAACCGGTGCAGCTGGCGATCATCTCTCCTTGTGGTTCTGCGTGGACGTCCTGGCCTCGGTATTGGAGTAGGGACACCCCTCTGAGCATTTCGTTTCAGGATCTTTGACACCTGACCTTGAGTGATGCCATACTGCCAAGCAATAGCATGCTGTTTCATGCCAGAATTTCGTAAAGCCACCACTCCATGACAAACAGCATTGTCAAGTTGACGGACCATCTCCAGAGGAAGCGGCAATAACTTTTGTAGTGGTGCAGCAGTTGTTTTCCACTAATACAGAATGCAACAACCCTTATATACCCGATTGTGAAGCTAATCGTCAAATGTACCTGTCCTTACATTTTCTCATGCCACCTGTGATATAATCATGTTATTGACTTCTTGCTGCGAAAGACAATCAGTGACATGGTTCTTTCAACAAAGACATCACCGAAGGGTAAAAGAAACTCACCAGATTGATATACTGAGTTCAGAAAGTAAACCCAAGTCAAGAAAAGAAAAAAAATCCTGATTAAATGCCGTCTGTATATATATATATATATATATATATATATATATATATATATATATATATATATATATATTTATATCTACAAACATATATATATATATATATATATATATCTACAAACATATATATATATATATATATATATATATATATATATATATATATATATATATATATATATTTTTTTTTTCAAAACACACCTTGTCAAATTGCAAATCTCAAACATAGTTTCTTCACCTAAAGCAAGAACGTCAACCCGTAAGCAATTGACTAGTTTCCCGACTGCATGGATCATCAGCTGGGCACCGTTCTTCCTCGAGGTTTCAATCCTTTCAGTGCAAGTGCAAGTGCAACACAACAAGTGCAACACACACACACACACACACACACACACACACACACACACACACACACACACACACACACAAACACACACACACACACCATTCATACATCTCCTTTTCTCTTCCGCGCTCAGTCACTACCCCTTTAGACTGAAATGAACCACCCCCCACAACGTCAACCTACACCGTTTGATGTGCCTCCATACCCAAAGTGAGCCTTTCAAGGCAACCTGGGCCACCTTGTCACACATCCTTCTTCTTTCTGTCCCACACACTCCAAGCCGAGCAAGAAATGCAGAAAAGGAAATGCCAATATACCCTCTACACCCCACCTCAAATGGCTGACAAGAAACTCGCCAACCCTTCTCCCGGCACTCTGCCTCCAGCTCACTGTACTTTCCTCTCTTCCTCTCGTGCACCTCCTCCATGTTCTCTTCCCAAGGTACAGACAAGTCCCCTAAGATGACCTGTCTTGTTGCACCTGGCCAGATGACAATGCCAGGCCGCAACCTTGTCACACAGATCTCGCCTGGGAATACTAATTGTGGCTTTAGGTTTGCCACCACCTGCCAATCACAAGCATCTGACAGGCCTCTTGCTTTCCACCTCCTCCTCTTTCCATCTCTTACCACTTGGCGCTCTTTGACAAACAACCCCTTTCCCGCTTCCGTCTCCTTCTAAACTCTTCTCTCTCTCTCGATCTCAGCACCTCTTGTGGCATCATCTGTACTACCACTGCCAGCACCTGATCATGCCGCCTGCTGCTGCCAATGTATTGTCCTGCTGCCAATGCTACTGCTGCCAATTAAACTCTTAATTAAGTTAATGATATACAGTATATATTTATGTATATACTGTATATGCGTCCATAAGCATACTATATATGCGTCCATAAGCATACTGTAAATGCGTCCATAAGTCCATAAGTTATATTTATATATATATACTGAATATCATTAACTGAAGCAATATATTTTTTTGTATTCATCATCGACGCTCGTGGAAGAGCTGGTACTAGTACACTGAATGGATCAGGACACAACAGGACAAAACGAACAGTGGAGAGAGGGAAGTGGAGGGGGGGGGGGGGGGGGGAGGGGTGGACAGCAGTGTCGAAGTTGAAGAAAGAGGGAGACTTGGCCAAACAATATTGTTCATCAATATTTCCTTTATTCCATTCATTTCAGATGTGTGACAATAGCTTTGGAGTTTGGAGTGACACACCAGGGGAGGTCGATCATTGGTGCTGAACATCGAATGCTGGCACAGAAGGTCAAACAATGCAAGTCCATGACATCTTTATTTGCTCTTGATGCAGCAAAGGGTAAAGTGACGCTTGCTCAGGTTCTGTATCCTGGTTATATCTTCGAGCACAATCTTTCATTTGAAGCAGTAGCTCATTCGGGGCCTTTGTTCCCAAAGACATTTTCTGACAGATGCATCGAGACTATCCTAAATGAGCTCAGTACACATCATATAAATAATTAATCACTTTGCCATTGAACTCAGGAATTGTATTACATTAACTGTAGCATGGGGCATCCAGCTATGAAAATACGTTTGTTTTTAACCTCATGTTCATTTTTAAATGTACTTTATTCACAAATAACTTTTCTTTGGCTCGTCTCATGTTTAATGTTGAGTGAAGTTTTTCCTCTTGTAGTCAGGTTCACTATGTTTTTTCGTTCAAAATCATGGTAGATTAGCAAACCTATACATTTTTGGAAACGTTATTACATGGAAAATCTGAAAATCAATGTTTACATTTGCCAATTCCGACCAATTCGATTCGACCAATTCGACCAATCGACCAATTCCATTCGACCAATTCGACCATTCGACCATTCGACCAATCGTTTCGATCGACCATTCGACCATTCGACCGATTCGATTCGATTCGATTCATCGAATTCGATTCGATCGACCATTCGACCAATTCGATTTGCCAATCAATTTGACCGACCTTTGCTTGTGTGGAACGGACTGTGAAAACGATGCGGACTATATTGTCGGATACGACACACAGGACAGTGATGACGAACTCTAAATGGCATATTCTGTAATCGTGTATGTTTGATGCCATTGACTGCCTGTGTATATTTTGTCATTGACTGCCTGTGTAGATGTGAAGTTATACTGACTGCATGTGTATATATGATTTTGCTGACTGCCTGTGTATGTTTGGTGATATGATTATTGTGGACACATTTTGATGTTATTAACTGCCTGTACAAAATGATAACATGTATTTGATTATGCAACTTATCGTGAATATAAAGACAGTATTTTGCAATTCAAAACCTTTGATTCGTGTCTTACCATTCCCCATAGCACTAATTTGATACTTTCATTGGATTCTTGTCCCTGAAAATATAGGTTTAGTATATTTTAAAAAGTTTTTAGGGTAATTAGAGGCAGAAATAGAACAAAATATGTATTTTACAGTGGCCATTTTGAAATCAAAATGGCCGCCATACAGGTATCTCTCCAAATGTAAACATTGATTTTTAGTTTCCTTATGCTATATCCTTTCCAAAAATGTATAGGTTTGCTAATCTATCGTGATTTTGAACGAAATATAATTTATTGACATAGTGAACCTGATATTGTATTGAATGATCCAATGTGACATTTCGTTAATTATTTTAATAGCTACAATTAAAATTAGTTTTATAAGTCATTACCTCCGCCACCGAAGGTGGATCGAGGTTATGTTTTCACACCTGTCGGTCTGTTTGTCTGACTGTTTGTGAACAGGATGTCTCAAAAAGTTGTGGACGGATCCGGCCGAAATTTGCTGGACATTTTGTTTTTGTGACAAGGAAGAATTGTTTAACGTTGGTGAAGATCGGGATCTGGATCTGAGATTTTTGAAAAGTGATTCCTCACCATTGAGAGATGGGGCAAAATGGTATATAACATATGATATCTCAAAATGTTGTGGACGAATTCGGACGAAATTTGGTGGACTGTTTGTTTGTGTGACAAGGAAGAATTGTTTAATGTTGGTGAAGATCGGATCTGGATCTGCGATTTAAAAAAGTGATTCTTCACCATTGAGAGATGGGGCAAAATGGTGTATACCATGATTTCTCAAAAAGTTGTCGACTGATTCGGACGAAATTTGGTGGACTGTTTGTTTGTGTGACAAGAAGAATTGTTTAATGTTGGTGAAGATCCGGATCTGGATCTGCGATTTAAAAAAGTGATTCTTCACCATTGAGAGATGGGGCAAAATGGTGTATACCATGATACCATGATTTCTCAAAACGTTGTCGACTGATTCGGACGAAATTTGGTGGACTGTTTGTTTTTGTGACAAGGACGAATATTGATTAATGTTGGTGAAGATCCGAATCCGGATCTGGATCTGAGATTTTAAAAAGTGATTCTTCACCATTGAGAGTTGGGCAAAAATGATACACAGCATGATATCTCAAAACGTTTTGGACGGATTCGGCCGAAATTTGATGGACTGTTTGTTTTTGTGACAAGGAAGAATTGATTAATGTTGGTGAAGATCCGAAAACGGTTCTTGATCTGAGAATTTTGAAGTGATTCTTCACCATTGAGAGATGAGGCACACCATGATTTCTCAAAAAGTTGTCGACTGATTCGGACGAAATTTGGTGGGTAGGTTGGGTGTGTGACAAGGAAGAACTGATTAATGTTAGTGAAGATCCAGATCTGAATCTGAGAACTTTTTAAGTGATTCTTCGCCATTGAGAGATAGGACAAAAATGATAAATATAATTATATCTTAAAAAGTTGTGGACTGATTCGGACATAATTTAGTGGATAGTTTGTTTGTGTGACAAGAAAGAAGAACTGATTCAACTTTGGTGAAGATCCGAAATCGGTTCTGGATACGAGTTTTTTTGTCCCCCGTCGCACCGCGGAGCGAAAGGGGGACTATGGTTTTCCCCTCCGTCCATATGTCCGTCCGTCCGTCCGTCCGTCCGTGCGGGCGTGCATGCGTGCGGGCGTGCGTGCGTAAGCGAAGGACCGCATTCGAATTTGGTGTGTGGGTGCAACCCACGTCAAAATCCAAGATGGCCGCCGCCATGTATGTCTGATGCCATGGATGTCTGAACCTTGTGAGCTGAATATCTTGAAAAATATGCGAAGTACCAACTTCTAATCTGGTGTGTGGGTGTATCTAGGCACAAGGAAGAACGCTATTGAAAATTGGGTCGCCACGCCAAAATCCAAGATGGCCGCCGCCATGTATGTCTGAACATTGTGAGATGAATATCTTGAAAAATAAGCGAAGTACCAAATTCTAATTTGGTGTGTGGGTGTATCTCCGCATAAGGAAGAAGGCTATTTAAAATTGGGTCGCCACGTCAAAATCCAAGATGGCCGCCACCATATATGTCTGAACATTGTGAGCGAAATATCTTGAAAAATAAGCGAAGTACCAACTTCAATCTGGTGTGTGGGTGTAACTAGGCACAAGCAACAACGCTGTTTAAAATTGGGTCGCCACGTCAAAATCCAAGATGGCCGCCGCCATGTATGTCTGAACCTTGTGAGATGAATATCTTGAAAAATAAGCGAAGTACCATCTTCTAATTTGGTGTGTGGGTGTATCTCGGCATAAGGAAGAACGCTATTGAAAATTGGGTCACCACGTAAAAATCCAAGATGGCCGCCACCATATATATGTCTGAACCTTGTGAGCGAAATATCTTGAAAAATAAGCGAAGTACCAACTTATAATCTGGTGTGTGGGTGTATCTAGGCATAAGGAAGAACCCTATTGAAAATTGGGTCGCCACGTCAAAATCCAAGATGGCCGCCTTGCGTCTTCCACTTTGTCAACTCGCATCACTTCACCGACGGGGGACCTAGGCGTTACACTTGTTTTATTTATTTTTCAAGTAGTTCTTCACAATTGAGACATGGCCAAAAACGATACATAGCATGATATTTCAAAAACTTATGGACGCATTATGATCAAACTTGGTGGATGAGTTGAGTCGGTGACAATAACAAACTTGTTAGATTTCGGTTCAGGTCCGAATCCAGATCCGACCTATCGGTGGGATACAAAAGGTAAACTGTTCAGCCTGGCGGAGGTATGCGCTCTACTGTGTGCCATTCTCGTTGTAAATATATTACATTGGATACCTGCATTATTTAACTATTTTGATAATAAACAAACATTGATCATTATTAATAGATTTTCAGGTTTTTCCGACATGGAATGTGGATTTATCATTTTAAAAAGACCACTGGAGGAAGTTCTATTTTGATAATAAACTATTTTAACTATTTAAAGTTAAAACTTTAAATTAAATTTTTTAAATTTAACTATTTAAAATTTAAATTTAATTAATTTTATTTAAAAATTTAATGAAATTTAATTTAATTTAAATTTAATTAAAATTAATTAAATTTAATTAATTTAAAAAATAATTAATTTAATTTAATTTAATTTAAATTTGATTTTAATTTAAAAATTTAATTTAAAATTTTTTTTTAAATTAATTAAATTTAAAATTAAATTTTATTAAATTAAATTAAATTTTGGTAAATTTGCTATGGTAAATTAAATTTAAAATTAAATTTAATAAATTTAGTAGATTTGATTAAAGTTTTACGAAAAAAACTATTTAACTATTTAAATTATTAAATAAACTATTTTAAACTATAATATAAACTAATATTTGATAATATTAATAACTATTTTGATAATAAACATGACATCAATAGATTTTCAGGTTTTCCCGACATCGAATGTGCATTTATCATTTTAAAGACCACTGGAGGAAGTTCCCCAACCAGATCCGAAATGCACAACATTGAAACTCCTAAGATAATTTCACGTAAGTGCACATCTCACGATTTTAATGTTCACATTTTCAAAATCTTTCCCCCTAGATTCTCTCAAACCCACCACCTACCATCCCATCCCTTGTACCACTTAATCAGCATTTCAATTTTTCAAACTTTGGGCTAATCTGGGCTAAACCACTTTCTAATTACCACCTGCCCCCTATACAGACCACCTTCAGAAGCCGGCCTCTTCGACGTAGGACCAGAGATGAGGGCATGGCTGCACGACACTGAGCTGGCCATATGATGATACACGAAAGAAGAAACTTTGGGCCTCCACTTCACCAATGTCAGACCAGATCTCTTGCATGTTAGAGTGTATTTTGGTGGCCAAGAATATCATCAGTGTCCTTCAGTACCCTTTGCTATGGTAATGTGCTGTTCTGCTGCAATGGTAATTTCCACATTTTAAATATTAATCATCACAACGTCTCACACTCGCCTGTGAACTGTATAGACTGGGTTCGAATCTCTGCCTTAATGTGTGTGTGCTATCCCTCGGCTAGACCTTAAATTTGGAATACCATCTGGTGGTATTAGATGGTGGACGTCAAAGTTCTTCATGAAGAGTGGCGACCCATCCAGGATTTGTAAAGTCTGTAGCCATAAAAACTGCTTTGGCAGACCCGACGCTGTGTGACGACACATGATGTGACGATGAGTATGGTGACGACACATGATGATGACAATTCTCACTCACATTGACACTTCCTCTCAAAAAAAAAAAAAAATTCAAACATCTTTCACGTGACTTCAGAAACGGTTTCTTTCTTTTTTTGCCAATTATTAAGGTTGCTGAAATTGTATCGGATATTTTGGACAAACTTCCTAAAAATTACTTACAGCCACCAAAAGAAATACTTACAGACTTAACAAAAGCTTTGCATTTAAGAATTGTATTCAGTAACAGTCCATCATTCACCAAGCATATTCCACATGTTTAATGAGCCCGTACCCTGCACAGCAGCACACTGGGTTTTGTAATCACTTCTGTCTGTCTGTTACTTGGCAATTATTTTTTTGACAAGTCTGTTGATCACTCAAGTTTGTGTGTTTGTCTGTCCGCTCACTTATACTTGCCTACAGGTCACAATTTTATACCGATCTTCACGAAGCTTCACCAAATGCTAGAGTTGGTGGTCCGACAAAATCCTATGTATTTTTGAGGTCAAAAGGTCAACATAGGTCAAAGGTCAACCACTTTTTTCAAATTTTGGAATTCCTCAATTTTCATCCGATTGACTTGAAATTTGAATAGGATTTACATATCAGCAGACTGAATACAGCCACCAACTATTTTTTTAGATCAACATAGGCCAAAATGTCAATAACTCTTTGAAATTTCTAAAATCCTCAATTTTCATCTGATTGACTTGAAATTTGAATAGGATTTTCATATCAATTAAATAAATTCAACCTCCAACTATTTTTGAGGTCAACATAAGTCATAAGGTCAACATAGGCTAAAGGTCAACCAATATTTTTCAAACTTCTAAAATCCTCAATTTTCATCTGATTAACTTAAAATTTGAATAGGATTTGCATATCAGATAAATTAATTCAACCACCAACTATTTTTAAGATCAACATAGGCCAAAAGATCAACATAGGCCAATGGTCAACAACCTTTTGAAATTTCTAAAATCCTCAATTTTCATCTGATTGACTTGAAATTTGAATAGGATTTTCACATCAGCTAACTACATTCAACCACCACCTATTTTTTTTAGGTCAACATATGTCACAAGGTCAATATAGGCCAAAGGTCAACCACTTTTTTCATTTGTTTGTCTGTCCGCTCACCTTTCATCACCTCCCGGTCACAATTTTAAACTGATCTTCACAAAAATTCACCAAATTGTAGAGTTCATGGTCCAACACATTCCTATTGATTTTTGAAGTCAAAAGGTCAACATTGGCCAAAAGGTCAACAACCTTTTAAAAAATCTTTTAAATCCTCAATTTTCATACGGTTGACTTGAAATTTGAATAGGATTTTCATATCAGCTTACTGAATACAACCACCAATGATATTTGAGGTCAACATAGGCGAAAAGGTCGACATAGGCCAAATATCTAACATCCTCAATTTTCATCCGATTGACTTGAAACTTGAAGAGGATTTACATATCAGGTCACTGAATTCAACCACCAATTTTTTTTTGGTCAAAAGGTCAACATTGGCCTAGTTTCTAAAACTGAGAGATAGGGCCAAAAACGATATATATATCACGATATCTCAAAATGTTATGGCCGAGTTATGACAAAACTATTTGCACATTGCACATTGGATTTGAGTTGGTTAGTTGACAAAAGCAAGCCAATTTGATTTTGGTTCAGCCTATCAGTGGGATACAAAACGTAAACTGTTCAGCCTGACGGAGGTATGCGTTCTACCAAGTGCCATTCTCATTTGTTCTGTTTTGCCAAGTGTCGCTCTATGAGTGATTTTTCATCTGTCTGTTTGTCTCTCTGTCTGTGTGTGTGTGTCTGTCCAGACGTAACTTTTTACCATTTGAGCTATTTTCATGAAATTTTCACCAAAGCTTCATTATGCTAAAAACGGAGAAGGCAAATTATTAATTTTATCAAAAGGTCAAAAGGTCAAAAGGTCAAAGGTCTGCATCACATAAAATTAACACTTTTCATGCAATTGACCTGAAATTTTAATTCACCATTTGAGTTTTGTCATCAAATTTTCACCAAAGCTGCATTATGATAATATGGAGAAGGCAATTTAATATTTTATCAAAAGGTCAAAGGTCTGCATCACATAAAATCATCAATTTTCATCCAATTGACCTGAAATTTCAATTTACCATTTGAGTTTTATTATCAAATTTTTAACAAAGCTTTATTATGATAAGATGGAGAAGTAAATTTAATAATTTTGTCAAAAGGTCAAAAGGTTAAAGGTCAGCTTCACCTATAATCATCAATTTTCATCCAATTGACCTGATATATTTAAGAATTTGCACATTGGGTCACTGAATTGGTTCACCAATCAAAAGCTACAAGCCTTTTTTTAATTATCAGAAGGTCATGGGTCAAGGCAGGGGCGGATCCAGGGGGGGGGTGCAGGGGGTGCGCACCCCCCCTTCGATCCAGGATGAGGGTGCAGGCGGTGCGAATCTGCTGAACTGTTGGACCAGGGAAAAACACAAGGAACTGCAGAAACTTCCAAGAACGTACGAAATGCCGTTTCTGGCAATCAATTTTTTAAAATTTCCTGGGGGAGGACACCCAGACCCCCCCTTTATCCTCCCCCCCAGCACTATAGTTTCATGCACCTCCCCCCCCCCCCCCCCCCCCATCTTGAAATTCCTGGATCCACCCCTGCAATGTTGTCAGTTGTCATACCCTTCCTCCCATCCATGGTACACGGAATCTTTTGGTGAGGCTATTGCCCAGAAACAACTTGCTTTCGTCTCCTGGAAAGCAAATCCAATGGAAGGAAATCTCATTTCCTTTCAGAAAGCCCGAAACAAGTGTGTGTACACCCTCAGGAGAGCCAGGAAACAATATCTCTCCGTTCTCAAGATCGAAATCTCTTATCTGTCTCCCTCTTCCAAATCCTGGTGGCGTCTGGTCAAATCTGTTTCTGGTGTTTGTTCCCCCTCCATCCCCTCCCTCACCTCAAATGGCTACATGGCTGACTCCGCACGTGAAAAAGCTGAATGCCTCAACTCTGTGTTTGCCTCAAAATCTTGTGTCCCAAACCCATCCCTCTCTGTACCCACCGTACCCAGTCGTACCCAGCTGCTCCTGGACTCTGTGTCCTTTCCTCCTGACAAGGTGGAAAAGTTTCTGTCAACCCTCGACTCTGATTCTGCAACTGGTCCCGACGGCCTCAGCCCACGGGTCCTAAAATCATGTTCTTCTGCTCTTTCACTCCCTCTCTCTGTTCTCTTCACCCTCTCTTTTGCTCAAGGTCATCTGCCATCTGCTTGGAAATCAGTCAACATCACCGCTTTGCACAAAAAAGGTGCAAAAACAGATCCGAGCAACTACAGACCAATCAGCCTTCCCCCAATTATCAGCAAAGTCATGGAATCCATCATTGCTTCAGATATGAAATCTTTCCTCTTCTCCAATGGCTTGATCTCTGACCATCAATTTGGTTTCAGACCTGTTCACTCTACTCTGGACATGCTGCTTCTGCTTTCTCAACAATGGATGGAGGTCCTCAACGCCAAACAGGAAATTAGAGCTGTCTCCCTTGACATTTCACGTGCCTTCAATACGGTCTGGCACCCCGCTCTGCTCACCAAACCCTCCTCCTTTGGTATCCATGGAAATCTCCACACATGGCTGGCGGACCTCCTCTCTAGTCGTAGTCAACGTGTGGCCCTGAATGGGTTTCTCTCATCTCCCCTTCCTGTTCAGGCTGGAGTTCCCCAAGGCAGTGTTCTGTTCTGGGCCCTGTGCTTTTTCAGGTCTTCATCAATGATCTCTCTGACTCTCTTGAAAATCCTCTCTATCTCTTTGCTGACGACTCTACTCTCTGTCGCTCCATTCCTCATCCCTCAGATCGGCAGTCTGCAGCCTCCTCAGTCTCTGCAGACCTGGACAAAATCACAGACTGGGCAAACAAGTGGAACATGTCTTTCAATCCTGACAAATCTCACACTCTTATGATGTCTCTCCGAAAAGACCGACTGGACAACCCTCCCATCCACTTTCTGAATAATCCTCTCCAAGAAGTTCTATCACTCAAGCTTTTGGGTCTCACTATCTGCCATGATCTTTCCTGGGAAAACCACATTTCAAATCTGGCCTCCAAAGCCAGTCGCCGACTGGGCATCCTCCGTCGTGCGAAGTCCTTCCTTGGTACACCTGAGCTCCTCACCACTTACAAGGCTTTCATCCGCAGCTCAATGGAATACTGTTCTCCCCTCTGGTCTGGTGCTCCTGCGTCACAACTAGCTCGTCTTCACGCTGTTGAAACCAAATCGTTCAGAATCATTGGAATCTCCCGCGATGAAGCTAACTCCAAGGGCCTTTCACTCACTCACCGCAGGCAGGTTGGTGGTCTTTCCATCTTCTACCGACTCCTCTCTGGCCTTGCCCCCCCCCCCCCAGCTCTCTCTGGGCTCTGTCCCCCAAATATTCCTACAGGTCACACAAGATCTGCCTGCAACCCTCTTATGGTTAAACTTCCAAAATCAAGACTCTCTGCTCACCTTCACTCCTTCATTCCTCTTTTCTCCCGCCTCTGGAACAAACTCCCTCACTCTCTTCAATCCCACTCCACCCTCCAGGTTTTTAAAACATCTGTTCACCACCATCTTTTATCTTCCCCCATCCAAAACCTTGATCTTTTCTACCCCCGCTAATTTCACCCAAAATCCTACACTTTTTTTTTGAAATACCAACTTCTGTCCTGGAAGTCCTTGGTCTCCTTGTGTTTTATACCTCTCCCCCCCCCCCCCCCCCCTTCCCATGCCTCCTACCCCCAAGCCCTCTCCCTCCCACACTTCTCCCTGCTCTCAAATGTTGTGTTTGTGTGCTTCCCCTTCTCTCCCCATCTTGTCTTCCGCTCCCTCTTTTTATATATTTTGTTTGTCTGGTTGATTTGTTTGTGAAATAAATGTTAGCTCTTTCACGAGCCTCGATTCAGTATACAAAAAAAAAAAAAGGTGCGTAAAATCGCCAATTTTCACCCGAATGACCTGAAATAAAAAATAAAAATCAAAATTGGACTCAAGTGATTCACCAATCAAAAGATACAAAGCCGATTGTTTCTTGTTTAGATCAAAAGGTCAAGGTTGCATAAAATCGTCAATGTCGTCCAATTGACCTGTAATTTTAAGAATTTGCATATTGTCTCAGAATTGATACACCAATCAAAAGCTAGAAGCTGATTATTTTAATTTTTATAAGTTCAAAGGTCAAGGCTGCATAAAATCATTAATTTTCATTTTGAATTTTAAAAAAACTTTTCGTTATTTTGAGTATAAGGAAGAAGAAGAAGCAGAAGAGGAAGACGTCTGAATACAAACGGACGCAGACGAGCTTTGCATTTTCAGATGCTTTCTAGTTTTGATTGATTTGTTTCTTCATTCGTATGTAGCACAACGCTGCACATTAGCATCATTGGCTGAGGGTGCTGCTGTGCCGCTGATGCAGTGCCCTCTGTAGGTTTGGGTAGGAATTTGTAATTTGTTCATGATGCTGGTGATAGTTCACCTACTCTTCGCGAAGGATACTGTAGGATCTTGCACGCCCAGCAATAATGCTAATTTAACGTCCATCTGAGGGATGGCACACACATTGATGAATCATCCTGCCTGTGAAACAACAGGATGGCAGTTCATAGCTGGGTCAGGATTCACACCCAGGCGAGACAGCTTATAGGCGAGTGTGCATACCTCTGGGCCATCCTCGAAGCCAAATTAATTGTTTGATAAAGCTCGAGGTAGCATTTAGACATTTTCGAAGGTCAGGGACACCACCAAGGAGTCTTTCCAAACAATAATGAGTGAGAAGATAGACCTGCTCTTTATTGCCTTCTGCAGTGTGAGAAACTGCATCACATCAATTGAATTTTGCATCTGAATATAATCGAAATGAGGAATTTGTCCAGGTATCCAGCTGCAATTGTGCAGACAATTGTCTTCCATAATAAAGAATTGTTTTGAATTTTTTTTTTTAAGAGTCTTTGCAGCCATTTTTAAACTGCAATTCCTGCCGTCACGTCACACGTCAAACGATACGCCACCGGTAGACCTCAGCGGTTCTGACACGCTCCCAAGAGGACAAGCTTTGCAATTACAAAGGTCACATAGAAACCATACAAATACAATAACCTTGTTTTATTAAGCTCATCAGCTTGAAGGTGAGTGAACTTTTCCAAAGTGAACAACAATCCAAAAAAACTTTCATTCAAAAACTTTAGTATTTTCCATAATGTCATGACGTTTGAATGCAAAATGTGATCTATAATGTGATGATGTTTTAAATACAAAATGTGATCTATGATGTCATGATGTTTTAAATACAAAATGTGATCTATAATGTGATGATGTTTTGAATACAAAATGTGATCTATAATGTGATGATGTTTTGAATACAATATGTGATCTATAATGTCATGATGTTTTAAATACAAAATGTGATCTATAATGTGATGATGTTTTAAACACAATATGTGATCTATAATGTGATGATGTTTTAAATACAAAATGTGATCCATGATGTCATGATGTTTTAAATACAAAATGTGATCTATAATGTGATGATGTTTTAAATACAAAATGTGATCTATAATGTGATGATGTTTTAAATACAAAATGTGATCTATAATGTGATGATGTTTTAAATACAAAATGTGATCTATAATGTGATGATGTTTTAAATACAAAATGTGATCTATGATGTCATGATGTTTTAAATACAAAATGTGATCTATAATGTGATGATGTTTTGAATACAAAATGTGATCTATAATGTGATGATGTTTTGAATACAAAATGTGATCTATAATGTGATGATGTTTTGAATACAAAATGTGATCCATGATGTCATGATGTTTTAAATACAAAATGTGATCTATAATGTCATGATGTTTTAAATACAAAATGTGATCTATAATGTGATGATGTTTTGAATACAATATGTGATCTATAATGTGATGATGTTTTGAATACAATATGTGATCTATAATGTGATGATGTTTTAAATACAAAATGTGATCTATAATGTGATGATGTTTTGAATACAAAATGTGATCCATGATGTCATGATGTTTTAAATACAAAATGTGATCTATAATGTGATGATGTTTTGAATACAATATGTGATCTATAATGTGATGATGTTTTGAATACAATATGTGATCTATAATGTGATGATGTTTTAAATACAAAATGTGATCCATGATGTCATGATGTTTTAAATACAAAATGTGATCTATAATGTGATGATGTTTTAAATACAAAATGTGATCTATAATGTGATGATGTTTTGAATACAAAATGTGATCCATGATGTCATGATGTTTTAAATACAAAATGTGATCTATAATGTGATGATGTTTTAAATACAAAATGTGATCTATAATGTGATGATGTTTTAAATACAAAATGTGATCTATAATGTCATGATGTTTTAAATACAAAATGTGATCTATAATGTGATGATGTTTTGAATACAAAATGTGATCTATGATGTCATGATGTTTTAAATACAAAATGTGATCTATGATGTCATGATGTTTTAAATACAAAATGTGATCTATGATGTCATGATGTTTTAAATACAAAATGTGATCTATGATGTCATGATGTTTTAAATACAAAATGTGATCTATAATGTGATGATGTTTTGAATACAAAATGTGATCTATGATGTCATGATGTTTTAAATACAAAATGTGATCTATGATGTCATGATGTTTTAAATACAAAATGTGATCTATAATGTGATGATGTTTTGAATACAAAATGTGATCTATGATGTGATGATGTTTTAAATACAATATGTGATCTATAATGTGATGATGTTTTAAAAACAAAATGTGATCTATGATGTCATGATGTTTTAAATACAATATGTGATCTATAATGTGATGATGTTTTAAATACAATATGTGATCTATAATGTCATGATGTTTTAAATACAAAATGTGATCTATGATGTCATGATGTTTTAAATACAAAATGTGGTCTATGATGTCATGATGTTTTAAATACAAAATGTGATCGATAATGTGATGATGTGTTGAATACAAAATGTGATCTATAATGTCGTGATGTTTTAAATACAAAATGTGATCTATAATGTCATGATGTTTTAAATACAAAATGTGATCGATAATGTCGTGATGTTTTAAATACAAAATGTGATCTATAATGTCATGATGTTTTAAATACAAAATGTGATCGATAATGTCGTGATGTTTTAAATACAAAATGTGATCGATAATGTCATGATGTTTTAAATACAAAATGTGATCTATAATGTGATGATGTTTTGAATACAAAATGTGATCTATAATGTGATGATGTTTTAAATACAAAATGTGATCTATAATGTGATGATGTTTTAAATACAAAATGTGATCTATGATGTCATGATGATTTAAATACAAAATGTGATCTTTAATGTGATGATGTTTTGAATACAAAATGTGATCTATAATGTGATGATGTTTTAAATACAAAATGTGATCTATAATGTCATGATGGTTTAAATACAAAATGTGATCTATAATGTGATGATGTTTTGAATACAATATGTGATATATAATGTCATGATGTTTTAAATACAAAATGTGATCTATAATGTGATGATGTTTTAAATACAAAATGTGATCTATGATGTCATGATGTTTTAAATACAAAATGTGATCTATAATGTCATGATGTTTTAAATACAAAATGTGATCTATAATGTGATGATGTTTTGAATACAATATGTGATCTATAATGTCATGATGTTTTAAATACAAAATGTGATCTATGATGTCATGATGTTTTAAATACAAAATGTGATCTATAATGTCATGATGTTTTAAATACAAAATGTGATCTATAATGTGATGATGTTTTGAATACAATATGTGATCTATAATGTCATGATGTTTTAAATACAAAATGTGATCTATAATGTGATGATGTTTTAAACACAAAATGTGATCTATAATGTGATGATGTTTTAAACACAATATGTGATCTATAATGTGATGATGTTTTAAATACAAAATGTGATCCATGATGTCATGATGTTTTAAATACAAAATGTGATCTATAATGTGATGATGTTTTAAATACAAAATGTGATCTATAATGTGATGATGTTTTAAATACAAAATGTGATCTATAATGTGATGATGTTTTGAATACAAAATGTGATCTATAATGTGATGATGTTTTGAATACAAAATGTGATCTATAATGTGATGATGTTTTGAATGCAAAATGTGATCTATAATGTGATGATGTTTTGAATACAAAATGTGATCTATAATGTGATGATGTTTTGAATACAAAATGTGATCTATAATGTGATGATGTTTTGAATACAAAATGTGATCTATAATGTGATGATGTTTTGAATACAAAATGTGATCTATAATGTGATGATGTTTTGAATACAAAATGTGATCTATAATGTGATGATGTTTTGAATACAAAATGTGATCTATAATGTGATGATGTTTTGAATACAAAATGTGATCTATAATGTGATGATGTTTTGAATACAAAATGTGATCTATAATGTGATGATGTTTTGAATACAAAATGTGATCCATGATGTCATGATGTTTTAAATACAAAATGTGATCTATAATGTGATGATGTTTTAAATACAAAATGTGATCTATAATGTCATGATGTTTTAAATACAAAATGTGATCTATAATGTGATGATGTTTTGAATACAAAATGTGATCTATAATGTGATGATGTTTTAAATACAAAATGTGATCTATAATGTGATGATGTTTTAAATACAAAATGTGATCTATGATGTCATGATGATTTAAATACAAAATGTGATCTATAATGTGATGATGTTTTGAATACAAAATGTGATCTATAATGTGATGATGTTTTAAATACAAAATGTGATCTATAATGTCATGATGTTTTAAATACAAAATGTGATCTATAATGTGATGATGTTTTGAATACAATATGTGATCTATAATGTCATGATGTTTTAAATACAAAATGTGATCTATAATGTGATGATGTTTTGAATACAATATGTGATCTATAATGTCATGATGTTTTAAATACAAAATGTGATCTATAATGTGATGATGTTTTAAACACAAAATGTGATCTATAATGTGATGATGTTTTAAATACAAAATGTGATCTATAATGTGATGATGTTTTAAATACAAAATGTGATCCATGATGTCATGATGTTTTAAATACAAAATGTGATCTATAATGTGATGATGTTTTAAATACAAAATGTGATCTATAATGTGATGATGTTTTGAATACAAAATGTGATCTATAATGTGATGATGTTTTAAATACAAAATGTGATCTATAATGTGATGATGTTTTGAATACAAAATGTGATCCATGATGTCATGATGTTTTAAATACAAAATGTGATCTATAATGTGATGATGTTTTAAATACAAAATGTGATCTATAATGTGATGATATTTTAAATACAAAATGTGATCTATGATGTCATGATGTTTTAAATACAAAATGTGATCTATAATATGATGATGTTTTGAATACAATATGTGATCTATAATGTGATGATGTTTTAAATACAAAATGTGATCCATGATGTCATGATGTTTTAAATACAAAATGTGATCTATAATGTCATGATGTTTTAAATACAAAATGTGATCTATAATGTGATGATGTTTTATATACAAAATGTGACCTATAATGTGATGATGTTTTAAACACAAAATGTGATCTATGATGTCATGATGTTTTAAATACAAAATGTGATCTATAATGTGATGATGTTTTGAATACAAAATGTGATCTATAATGTGATGATGTTTTAAATACAAAATGTGATCTATAATGTGATGATGTTTTAAATACAAAATGTGATCTATGATGTCATGATGTTTTAAATACAAAATGTGATCTATAATGTGATGATGTTTTGAATACAATATGTGATCTATAATGTGATGATGTTTTAAATACAAAATGTGATCTATGATGTCATGATGTTTTAAATACAAAATGTGATCTATGATGTCATGATGTTTTAAATACAAAATGTGATCTATAATGTGATGATGTTTTGAATACAATATGTGATCTATAATGTGATGATGTTTTAAATACAAAATGTGATCTATAATGTGATGATGTTTTAAACACAATATGTGATCTATAATGTGATGATGTTTTAAATACAAAATGTGATCCATGATGTCATGATGTTTTAAATACAAAACGTGATCTATAATGTGATGATGTTTTAAATACAAAATGTGATCTATAATGTGATGATGTTTTAAATACAAAATGTGATCTATGATGTCATGATGTTTTAAATACAAAATGTGATCTATAATGTGATGACGTTTTAAATACAAAATGTGATCTATGATGTCATGATGTTTTAAATACAAAATGTGATCTATAATGTGATGATGTTTTGAATACAATATGTGATCTATAATGTGATGATGTTTTAAATACAAAATGTGATCTATAATGTGATGATGTTTTAAACACAATATGTGATCTATAATGTGATGATGTTTTAAATACAAAATGTGATCCATGATGTCATGATGTTTTAAATACAAAACGTGATCTATAATGTGATGATGTTTTAAATACAAAATGTGATCTATAATGTGATGATGTTTTAAATACAAAATGTGATCGATAATGTCATGATGTTTTAAATACAAAATGTGATCTATGATGTCATGATGTTTTAAATACAAAATGTGATCTATAATGTGATGATGTTTTAAATACAAAATGTGATCGATAATGTCATGATGTTTTAAATACAAAATGTGATCTATAATGTGATGATGTTTTGAATACAAAATGTGATCTATAATGTGATGATGTTTTAAATACAAAATGTGATCTATAATGTGATGATGTTTTGAATACAAAATGTGATCCATGATGTCATGATGTTTTAAATACAAAATGTGATCTATAATGTGATGATGTTTTAAATACAAAATGTGATCTATAATGTGATGATGTTTTAAATACAAAATGTGATCTATGATGTCATGATGTTTTAAATACAAAATGTGATCTATAATGTGATGATGTTTTGAATACAATATGTGATCTATAATGTCATGATGTTTTAAATACAAAATGTGATCTATAATGTGATGATGTTTTGAATACAATATGTGATCTATGATGTCATGATGTTTTGAATACAATATGTGATCTATAATGTGATGATGTTTTAAATACAATATGTGATCTATAATGTCATGATGTTTTAAATACAAAATGTGATCTATAATGTGATGATGTTTTCAATACAAAATGTGATCTATAATGTGATGATGTTTTGAATACAATATGTGATCTATAATGTCATGATGTTTTAAATACAAAATGTGATCTATAATGTGATGATGTTTTGAATACAAAATGTGATCTATGATGTCATGATGTTTTAAATACAAAATGTGATCTATGATGTCATGATGTTTTAAATACAAAATGTGATCTATGATGTCATGATGTTTTAAATACAAAATGTGATCTATAATGTGATGATGTTTTGAATACAAAATGTGATCTATGATGTCATGATGTTTTAAATACAAAATGTGATCTATGATGTCATGATGTTTTAAATACAAAATGTGATCCATAATGTGATGATGTTTTGAATACAAAATGTGATCTATGATGTGATGATGTTTTAAATACAATATGTGATCTATAATGTCATGATGTTTTAAATACAAAATGTGATCTATGATGTCATGATGTTTTAAATACAATATGTGATCTATAATGTGATGATGTTTTAAATACAATATGTGATCTATAATGTCATGATGTTTTTAATACAAAATGTGATCTATGATGTCATGATGTTTTAAATACAAAATGTGATCTATGATGTCATGATGTTTTAAATACAAAATGTGATCTATAATGTGATGATGTTGTGAATACAAAATGTGATCTATAATGTCGTGATGTTTTAAATACAAAATGTGATCTATAATGTGATGATGTTTTGAATGCAAAATGTGATCTATAATGTGATGATGTTTTGAATGCAAAATGTGATCTATAATGTGATGATGTTTTAAATACAAAATGTGATCTATAATGTGATGATGTTTTGAATGCAAAATGTGATCTATGATGTCATGATGTATTGAACACAAAATGTGATCTATGATGTCATGATGTTTTAAATACAAAATGTGATTTTTAATGTGATGATGTTTTGAATGCAAAATGTGATCTATGATGTCATGATGTTTTAAATACAAAATGTGATCTATAATGTGATGATGTTTTAAATACAAAATGTGATCTATGATGTCATGATGTTTTAAATACAAAATGTGATCTATAATGTGATGATGTATTGAACACAAAATGTGATCGATAATGTCATGATGTTTTAAATACAAAATGTGATCTATGATGTCATGATGTTTTAAATACAATATGTGATCTATAATGTCATGATGTTTTAAATACAATATGTGATCTATAATGTCATAATGCTTTGAATGCAAAATGTGATCTATTTACACAGTTGTTGATTTAAACGTATTGATACAATGGAATACTACCTTCTCTGTGAAGGTGAGTAGCTTTTTATGATTATTTGACGAAGGGCTAAAGTTGGAATTGTCCGTGTAGCTCCTCATTTTCCACGATAGTTAACATCGTAATGTTTCTATTTTTGGTGATAAAATCCTTTGTTAAATATGTAATAGAGGTTGGTCAAGCTAAGAATGACTAGTTTGTGGTTGTTTTCATCACAGGTCAGCTTTATCAGATGCCTATTGTAATCCTGATACTCGGTTCAATTCCCAGTACAAATTGACCAGTCGAGACATGTCTGGAGTTGTGCTGTTGTGGAGTCTTTTTCACTATTCTTGTATCGTCTTTTTGTATTTTTTTTTATATCCGACGGGGTGGTGCACAGGTTGCGCACCTTGATACAACACTTGTTACCTTTGTGCTGCCTAGATTGGTTTCAATGGTCGACCCAACTATAAACTGTTTGATTGGCGTTTCACAGGCAGCATCGTATCACAAAATGCGGTGTTCATAGTTACCGGATTAACAAGTTATCAATTACACAAAAGATTGCACGTGTCAGTCAAACAAAATTGAAAATCATTCCAACCATGAAACGTACTGTTTTAACGACGTTATAAAGGACACAAACAATAGGATGAAGAACTAACGCAACGTGTTAAATAAGGTGGTGTAAAAGAAGCTGTATCAACAGTGGTGAACTTCCAAAAAATATTTTTCATACGACTTCTAAAATCTTTCTTTTATTTCAATTGAATTATATAATTAAGCACCGTAATACACAAATCGTCTTATTGGCACTTTAAAAAACCTGTTTAGCAGTACTTGGACAAACTATTACGCCATTTTACATCATCTTGACCAATCAAATTGGCTGCTCGCAGACCCCGCCCATGTCCTTTTTTCTCAAGACTGCGTGGGGTAAGACTCTTAAATTTACATGAAACCTTATTGTGCAATTTTAGTCTGATGTACCCATGCTCAGTCATGAATTAAATGTTATGAAAACATAATATAAATAAATGAGGATGTTCATGTTCATGATGTTCTTGTGATGACGTTCCCTGCAGTGACGTATGAAGAAGTGTTGTCATGGTTTGCATGTGGCACGGCACGCTGAACGACTTTCGTAAGACATTTACAGGTGATTATAGCACAAGTTTGATGAATATACTATTCCAGTTAATCCAGCATCCTCATGACTGCACAAAAGATCCGTCACAAACCAACGATGAAAATATACCGTGACTGCAGATGACGCCATGCAACACGTGGCTCCAAGTAAGTGAACTGTTGACTGTGGTTAATGTAGCCATCATGAGTCAGCACGCTTTTACTAATTCCGAATTTACCAAACAGATTTACAACTTTGCTAACCGGCTCAAAATCCCTGCAACACGTATTTATCAATCGGCCGTAATCCGCCGACGTCATACAGGTGAGCGCGTACCTGCGCGCTCGGCACGAAGACGCCACGAGGGCGACGACCTTGAAGCATGAACCGTGACCGACAAACAGAATGTGCGTGACGTCAGTCGGGCCCAGTACATATACCTGGAACACCGCAGGGAGAGCGAGGACTCCATAGGGTTTATCAGTTTCCCTCCTGCTCGTGGAAGGAAATGAAAAAGAAAGTAATCGATTTCCAAATTAAATAACTCATTTCACATGATTCCAACATCACCAGGGGTCTTCAGTGACCTTCTGGTCTTCATGAGTCCCGTTTGTTTGTTCTTCGCGTTGTTTTCATCTCCTCTACCTGATCCCTCCACTTTGACCACCAATTGTCACGTGACCCTGTACTCCCCTCTATGTAATCGATATATATAGTTGTGTTGAATTAATTGTTTCAATATGAGAAATATATTTCGAGAATTTTTTTTTGAACGTTTCTCATATAAATGCAACAAGATGCTTTTGGAATATTCTAGAAGGCCTTGAAAGGCTTCAGCCTATGATGTCATTCTGAAATTATAAAACGACAAATTGTCGGATTGTGACGTCTTCAGAGATTGGCAGGATGATCTCGTCTGAACTGTAAAGGTACGTACACGCACCTCCGAGGTGTCTATAGTTCAGGTCCGAATCCCGATCCAGGTATAAATTGTCAGCCCGGTGTTGTACAGGTATGTCGTATGCATCACCAGTATTCATCATCTCTCGGATGGACGTTAAGCTGGGTGTCTTAATTGCAAGCTTTACTTGGCAGACATTCTCGATACCACGGTGTCCTTCAGAACGTGTAGACGAGTTATCGGTGTGAAGTTCGTAGGGGCATTCCAGCATCAAACACTGTCCAGAGAAGATGGAGGAACCCACTACGTGCGAACACCGACGCTCTTCACAATATAATACTTGAGCTGAATATGAATTGCTCTGAATTCCCATTCGACTTACACTGCCATTGACCTCTTGCGAATCACTCACATTTTGGCAGTTTTTTTTTAGTTTTTTTTTATGTATACAGGTTCGAGGCTCGTGAAAGAGCAAACATTTATCACACAAAAATCAAACAGACAAGCAAAGTATATAAAAAGGGGAGCGGTAGACAAGATGGGGAGAGAAGGGGAAGCACACAAACACAACATGTGAGAGCAGGGACATCGGGAGATCTGTGGGAGGGAGAGGGCTTGGGGGGAGGAGGCGTGAGAAGAGGGGGCGGCGGGGTGGGAGAAGTATAAAACGCAAGGACACTGCTCGGACTTCCAGGAAGGAAATTGGTATTTCAAAAAAGTGAATCTGGGGTGAAATTATCGGGGGTAGAAAAGATCAAGGTTTTGGATGGGGGAAGATAAGAGATGGTGGTGAGCAGCTGTTTTAAAGACCTGGAGGGAGGAGTGGGATTGAAGAGAGTGAGGGAGTTTGTTCCAGAGGCGGGAGAAAAGAGGAGTGAAGGTGAGCAGAGAGTCTTGATTTTGGCAGTATAACCATAAGAGGGTTGCAGGCAGATCTTGTGCGACCTGTAGGAATATTTGGGGTACAGAGCCCAGAGAGAGCTGGGGGAGCAAGGCCAGAGAGGAGTCGGCCGAAGACAGAAAGACCACCAACTTGCCTGCGGTTAGTAAGTGAAAGGCCCTCGGAGATAGCTTCATCGTGGAGAGATTCCAATGATTCTGAAAGCTTTGGTTTCAACAGCCTGAAGCCGAGCTAGGTGTGAGGCAGGATCACCGGCCCAGAGGGGAGAACAATATTCCATTGAGATGGGGATGAAAGCCTTGTATGTGGTGAGGAGTTCAGGTGTGCCAAGGAAGGACTTCGCATGACGGAGGATGCCCAGTCGGCGACTGGCTTTGGAGGCCAGATTTGAAATGTGGTTTTCCCAGGAAAGATCATGGCAGATAGTGAGACCCAAAAGCTTGAGTGACAGAACTTCTTCGAGAGGATTGTTGAGAAAGTGGATGGGAGGGTTGTCCAGTCGGTCTTTTCGGAGAGACATCGTAAGAGTGTGAGATTTGTCAGGATTGAAAGACATGTTCCACTTGTTTGACCAGTCTGTGATTTTGTCCAGGTCTGCAGAGAGTGCGGAAGCTGCAGACTGCCGATCTGAGGGATGAGGAATGGAGCGGCAGAGAGTGGAGTCATCAGCAAATAGATAGAGAGGATTTTCAACAGTCAGAGAGATCATTGATGAAGACCAGAAAAAGCACAGGGCCCAGAACACTACCTTGGGGAACTCCAGCCTGAACAGGAACAGGAGATGAGAGAAACCCATTCAGGGCCACACGTTGACTACGATTAGAGAGGAAGTCCGCAAGCCATGCGTGTAGATTTCCATGGATACCATAGGAGGAGAGTTTGGTGAGCAGAGCAGGGTGCCAGACTGTATCGAAGGCATGTGATATGTCAAGGGAGATAGCTCTAATTTCCTGTTTGGCATTGAGGACCTCCATCCATTTTTGAGACAGCAGAAGCAGCATGTCCAGAGTAGAGTGACCTGGTCTGAAACCAAATTGATGATCAGAGATCAAGCCATTGAAGAAGAGGAAAGATTTGATATCCGAAGCAATGATGGATTCCATGACTTTGCTGATAATTTGGTGAAGACTGATTGGTCTGTAGTTGCAAGGATCTGTTTTTGCACCTTTCTTGTGTAAAGCGGTGATGTTGGCTGATTTCCAAGCTGATGGCAGATGACCTTGAGCAAAAGAGAGGGTGAAGAGAACAGAGAGAGGGCAGTGCAGGGCGAGTGAGGAAGAGAGTTTCTGATAAAGATAGCAACCCCACCTCCAGGACGATGCTCAGGTCTATCATACCGGAGGAGGGAGTAACCGGGAGAGATACTGAGGAATCAGAGACATCATGAAGGAGGAGAGTTTCTGTTAAGCAGATCAAGTCTGGTTTGTCAGAAGCAACCTGCATGGAGAGATCAGTCAGGTTTGAGCGAAGGCCCCGTATGTTTGAGGTCCATACCGTTAATGAAGAGGAAGGGGAGCATCGGATACAGAACAGGGGGGGGGGGGGGGGAAGGAGTAGGGTAAGATGTGGAAGAGGAAGAAGAGGTAGGGAGAGCTGTTGAAAGTGTGTCAGAGATTTCAGAATAGCCAGGTGAAAGGGGGAAGGATGGGGTGGCCAAAAGGTTTGATGGTGATTGGGTGAGGCACAGTGAGGTGTTATTTGAGGGGGGGGGGGCAGAGCGAGGCAGAAGGTTGGGGGAGATGGAGGTGAGAGTTGGAAGGGGGAAGAAGTGGGAAGGACGCTTTGAGGAGGAGGAGTGAGAGGGGGGAAATGGAGAAAAAATGAGGGTGGGGAGATTTGAAGGGGAGGGGCGAGGGGGCAGTTAATGAGGGGAGGGGTCAGGGGGGAATTTAGGAGGGAAGGGGCAAGGGGAGAGATTTGAAAGGGATGGGAGATGTGGAAGATTTGGAGGAGAGGGGCGAGGGGGGGGTCGAGGAGGGGAGGGGTCCGGGGGGAGTTTAGGAGGGAAGGGGCAAGGGGGGAGATTTGAAAGGGATGGGTGATGGGGAAGACTTGGAGGGGAGGGGTGAGTTTGGATTTTAGAAAGTGTGCGATTATTGGGAAACGAACATTTATTCCAAAATGAGTTTCTTGTGACCTTCGAGTCAGAGATACATTTAAGGACGCTGGAGGGGGACGTAAAGTGCAGGTGAGTTTCGGGAATGTAGGAAAGAGGAACTGTATGAGATGGAAAAAAAAATTCGGAATGAATACATTTGGTGAGCAAGTCAAAAGCACCCTTTTAAAGAAGAAGAAGAAAAAGGTGTTATAATATACGACAGAATACAGCACTTCAGGGAAAAGTTTAAACATCTTTAAATTTAACAGTGAAAACTATCTGGGGAAATGGGGGTGAAACACGTGGTCGAAGAACGAACGAATAAGAATAACGAATAAATGAATGAGAACAAAGAAGTAAATATTTTTTGTTTGATTTTGTTTTTTAGTTAAGATTTTAAACATGGAAGTATGGGGTGAAAAGACTGGGAAAAACTGAGAACTAAAGTAAATGGACCACAATCGACCGCTGAGAGAAAACAAAGCCTCAAGGTAGGAAACAAGGTACTAGGCCGAAAATTCCCGGCACGAAATAACTGACGATTTTTTGTACAGGTATGAAAGATTAACACCGAGAATCTTCCTCGAGACACACTATAGGTACACACACCGAAAGATAAATACAGTTTCGACAAAAATGCAATTGTGAACAATTACTTAACTTTGAAAGCATGGAGAGCGTGTGCAGCTTCGAAAAACCGTGCCCTCGCCGACCAAGAGTTCAAAGGTTATGAAATACATTTTAAATGACAAATGAAGGCAATGTTAGTACTGGGTTTTCAAAGCAGCAGTTTTATTGGGTTTGTTAGAACTGATACTGGAAGCCGAATGTTCTTACTCGGGTTGTTACTATTCCCTCAGAAACCCTCCCTCTTGTTTGGGCAGTGTATGGGCAACGAAGCGCTGCCTTGTTTACTCTCAGAAGTTTATGTTTAGCAATGTAAAGGTTGGCCATGGCGATTGTGAACATGACAGGTTCGACGATGTGTTCACTCTGAACTGCATGAAAATCAAAATGCCAGTGGGTGGAGTCAGCCTTCATACTAATGACGTCTTTGTGGGTGGAGTCAGCCTTCAATCTGATGACGTCGATGTGGGTGGAGCAAGCATTCATTATAATGACGTCGTTATGGGTGGAGTCAGCCTTCATACTAATGACGTCCTTGTGGGTGGAGTTAGCCTTCAATCTGATGACGTTGATGTGGGTGGAGCAAGCATTCATTATAATGACGTCGTTATGGGTGGAGTCAGCCTTCATACTTCATACTTCATTGTTCCCCCCTCTGGGCTGGTGCTCCTGCCTCACACCTAGCTCGGCTTCACGCTGTTGAGGCCAAAGCTTTCAGAATCATTGGAATCTCCTGCGATGAAGTCAACTCCTAGGGCCTTTCACTCACTCACCGCAGGCAGGTTGGTGGTCTTTCTGTCTTCTACCGACTCCTCTTCGGCCTTGCTCCCCCAGCTCTCTCTGTGCTCTGTCCCCCCAATATTCCTTCAGGTCGCACAAGATCTGCCTGCAACCCTCTTATGGTTAAACTGCCAAAATCTAGGCTCTCTGCTCACCTTCACTCTTTCATTCCCCTTTTCTCCCGCCTCTGGAACAAACTCCCCCACTCCCTTCAATCCCACTCCTCCCTCCAGGTCTTTAAAACAGCTGTTCACCACCATCTCCTCTTATCTTCCCCCATCCAAAACCTTGATCTTTTCTACCCCTGGTAATTCACCCCAGAGTCCTTGCAGTGTTCATATGTTTTATACCTCTCCCACCTCCCCCCAAGTCCTCCCGATGTCCCTGCTCTCAAATGTTGTGTTTGTGTCCTTCCCCCTCTCTCCCCATCTTGTCTGCACTCCCCTTGTTTTTTTTGTGTTTTGTGTGTCGGTTTGACCTTTTGTGTGATTAATGTTAGCTCTTTCACGAGCCTCGATCTTGTATACCAAAAAAAAAAAAATACTAATGACGTCATTGTGGGTGGAGTCACGCCAGCTGTCCAACCAATCGTCGTAAAGAGAGAAACAGACGGACAGAAAACTGCCGCTGCTTTAATATATTAATTATTATCCTGAAGGAACTGCGCTCCAACGCGAGTCGAAAGAATTGACGCGACCAAAGACGGAATTCGTCCGAGTTGCTTTATTGAAACAAAACAGCTCAGGTATTCTGACAAGCCCGTTTTTCGGGCAACAATATATATACACATTTATGTCGGGAAGTTTGCCCGGCAAAAGCTATACCGGGCATGCCCGGGTATCAAGGGCGAGCCTTGGAAAGGCGAGTCTGGACCTGCCCGGGCGTGTTTGGCTGCGGCCTGGCAAGTCGAGGCTGGGCGTGCCCGGGCGCTCTGGGCGAGCACTGGAAAGGCGATAGCGGGCATGCCCGGACGCTCTGGGCGAGCCCTGGAAAGGCGATAGCGGGCATGCCCGGACGCTCTGGGCGAGCCCTAGAAAGGCGAGAGCGGGCATGCCCGGGAAAGACGAGACCGGGCGTGCCCAGGAGGTTCGGGCGTGCCCGGGAACAGTGAGTCCGGGCATGCCCGGGAGAGGCGCGTCTGGCCGTGTTCTGGCCGGTGCAAGGCGATTATGTACATCCAGCGGTAACCGCTACACACGCCCCTCCAGAATCGACCTGCACCGGCAGGGTCAATTTAAGGGGGGTCCGGATGACCCGGCCGAAGCGACCCCTGGATGGTCGTGGGGAGGGGTCTGACGTGGTGGTGGGTGGTCGAGCGGGGGGAACTGTGGACGGGGGGCGGCCTCGCCGCGGAGGAAGGGCCAACCGTGGTGGTCGGTCGACGTCCATGTGCGCCGGTTTGAGGCGGTCCACAGAAATCCGGTCCGGCCGGCCGCCGAAGTCGACGATGAAAGACTTGTCGCCCCGTCGCAGGACCCGGAAGGGCCCGTCGTACGGCGGCCGGAGTGGCCCCCGGTGCGCGTCATGACGCACAAAGACGTACTCCGCTGTGCGAAGCGCCGGGGGGACGTAGGACTGGGGGCCACCGTGGCGGGACGTCGGCACGGGGGCAAATCGTCGGGCGGCCTCCTGGAGGTCCAAGCGCTGGCGAGCGGCGGACCAGGGACTGGTAGCGTCAGGCACGAATTCGCCCGGGACGCGGAGTGGCTGGCCGTAGACGAGCTCGGCGGCGGATGCCTGGAGGTCTTCCTTGGGGGCCGTGCGAAGGCCCAAAAGGACCCACGGCAGCCGGTCAGCCCAACCGTCGTCCTGAAGGCCGGCCATGAGTGCGGCCTTCATGGAGCGGTGAAACCGCTTACACAACCCATTGGCTTGGGGGTGGTAGGCCGTGGTGCGGTGCAGCATGACCCCCAACGAACGGGCGACCGCGCCCCAAAGCTCAGACGTGAACTGTGGGCCGCGGTCGGATGAGATGTCCGCTGGTGCGCCGAAGCGCGCGACCCAGGTGGCGATGAACGCCTGCGCCACGTCGGCGGTGGTGGTGGAGGTGAGGGGCACGGCCTCCGGCCACCTGGTGGTCCTGTCCACCATGGTGAGCAGGTGGGTGAACCCCCGCGAGGGGGGCAGGGGACCCACCAGGTCCACGTGGACGTGGTCGAAACGCCGTTCAGGCACGGCGAAAGGTGCCAGCGGGGCCTGGGTGTGGCGGTGGACCTTGGCTCGCTGGCAGGCCATGCAGGCGTTGGCCCAGTCGCGGATGTTTCGTCGAAGGCCGTGCCAGACGAAACGCGCCGACACCAGCTTCTGAGAAGCTTTCCGGCCCGGGTGAGAAAGGCCGTGGATGGAGGCGAAGATGCGGCGCTGCCAGGAAACGGGCACGATGGGGCGAGGCTGGCCCTGGGAGACGTCGCAGAGCAGGACGGTGCCCGCGAAGGGGATGTCGGCCAGGCGGAGGCCCGTGTCCGCCACGCGGAGTGCCTGCACCGAGGCGTCGGTGGTCTGGTCGGCCGCCATGAGCGTGAAGTCCACGCCGAGGTGGACCGCGTTCGCGCTGGCCCGCGAAAGGCAGTCGGCCACGGCGTTGTCTTTGCCGGTGACGTGCTGGATGTCCGTGGTGAACTCCGACACGGCGGAGAGGTGGCGCTGCTGGCGGGCCGACCACGGCTCCGTGACCTTAGCCATTGCGTAGACCAACGGCTTGTGGTCGACGAAAGCCGTGAACGGGCGGCCCTCCAGGAGGTGTCGGAAATGGCGAACGGCCAGGAATAGCCCGAGCAGCTCGCGGTCGAACGTGCTGTAGTTTAACTCGTTCGGCCGGAGTTGCCGGCTGAAAAAAGCGAGTGGCTGCCAAACCCCGTCCACCCATTGCTCATGGACGGCGCCCACCGCGTAGTTGGAGGCGTCCGTAGTGAGGGCGATGGGCGCGTTGAGCACCGGGTGAGCCAGCAGCGTTGCGTCGGCGAGGGCCCGTTTGGCACTGGCGAAGGCCGCGTCCATGGCCGCGGACCAAACAATGTCATGCTTGGCCGGCTTGCCCCGGAGGGCCTCGTAAAGGGGCCGCATGAGCTGAGCAGCGCGGGGCACGAATCGGTGATAAAAATTCACCATGCCGAGGAACTCTTGGAGGGCCTTGATGGAACGGGGACGCGGGAACGTGGTGATGGCCTCGACCTTGGTCGGCAGCGGCACGGCCCCGGTCTTGGTGATGCGGTGGCCCAAAAAGTCAACGGTCGTCGCGCCGAAGTGGCATTTGACCGGGTTGACAATTAAGCCGTGCTCGCTGAGGCGACCGAACAGTGTTCAGAGGTGGAGGAGGTGCTTGGCGCGGGACGTGCTGGCGACGAGGATGTCGTCCAGATAGACGAAAAGAAACGGCAGGTTGCGCAGCACGCCGTCCATCAAGCGCTGGAACGCCTGGGCCGCGTTCTTGAGGCCAAACGGCATCCGCAAAAATTCGAACAGGCCGAACGGCGTGATGACGGCCGTCTTCGGGACGTCGGCCGCCCGGACAGGTACCTGGTGGTAGCCCCGTATCAGGTCAATTTTCGAAAAGATGACCCGTCCCGCCAAACGGGCGGAAAAGTCCTGAATATGCGGGATCGGGTACCTGTCGGGGGTGGTAGCGTCATTGAGACGGCGGTAGTCGCCACACGGGCACCATCCACCCCCCCGTCTTTGGCACGATGTGCAGTGGCGAGGCCCACGCGCTATCGGAGCGCCGCACGATGCCGAGGTGCTCCAACGCGTCGAATTCGGCCTTTGCCACAGCGAGCTTGGCTGGGTCGAGGCGGCGGGCCCTGGCGTAGACCGGCGGGCCCATAGTGGGTATGTGGTGCTTGATCCCGTGCCGCACCACGACGGCCGAAAACGTCGGCCGCGTGAGGGCCGGGAATTCCACGAGCAGGCGAGCGAACTCGTTCGTTGCCGGGAGGGCGCACGCCAGTTCGGTCGGCGCGGAGCTGCTCATTGTGCACGCCAGGGAGCTGAAGGTCTCGGCGTGGACAAGGCGACGTCGTTTGACGTCGACCAGCAGCCCGTGCGCGCAGAGGAAGTCGGCGCCCAGCAAAGCCACGGGGACGCTGGCGGTAACAAAAGTCCATTGAAAGCGCTGGCTGCCGAAGCAGAGGGTGACGACGCGTGGGCCGAAAGTGCGTATGGCCGAGCCATTAGCAGCGACCAAAGAGGGGCCGCAAACTGCGTCCAGCCTGTCCTGCTCGGAGGCAGGTATGACGCTCAGTTGGGCGCCGGTGTCGCACAGGAAACGCCGTCCAGACGCTTTGTCCCGAATAAACAGCAAGTTGCCCGAGTGGCCGGCGCTCATGGCTGGGAATGAACGCCGGCCCGGCCGTTTCCCGACCTGCCGAAAGTGCACGGGGGCCGGCACGTCCGAGCCTTGTGTCCGAACCTGGCGTGGTAATAACACCACGCCCGGTCAGGTGGAGGCCCCGGCCGTCGTGTCGGAAGCGGGCGGTGCGGCGTGGCGGCCGCCAGTTGCACCGGCAGTTCGGCCTCCAACCGCGCAGGGCGCTCGGGCGTCGTGGGCGTCGCCTCGGACGGCGGCGGACTCCAGGTAACCGCGCCGATGTGCTGGCCTGCCGAGGGGATCTTACCGGCTTCCCTGGCGAGGGCGCGGGAATCCGTGATCAACGTGCCAGCCAGGGCGAGGCGTACCGGGTTAGGCAGCTGACGGAGGAACAGCTCCCGGAACAGGAATGCCGGAGAGTGCTCGCCGAGCAACGAGAGCATATAGTCCATGCGCTCGGACGGGCGCGTGTCGCCGAGCTCGGGCAGGTCAAGCAGGCGCCGTGCGCGTGCTGCCGGTGAGAGGGCGAAAGCACCGAGGAGGAGCGTCTTCAGCGCGTCGTATTTGTCAGCAGCCGGCGGGTGCTGGAGGAGGCTCAAGGCGCGGACCGCGGTGGTGGAACCGAGCGCCGCCACAACATGGTGGAAGTGGGTGTCGTCCGCGGTGATGCCTCGCAGGGCGAACTGGGAGTCCGCCTGGGCGAACCAAACAGCCGCGTGAGCCTCCCAGAAGGTAGGCAGTTTAAGCGTCACTGCCGTATCCATGTCGGTAGGTCACCAATGAAGGAACTGCGCTCCAACGCGAGTCGAAAGAATTGACGCGACCAAAGACGGAATTCGTCCGAGTTGCTTTATTGAAACAAAACAGCTCAGGTATTCTGACAAGCCCGTTTTTCGGGCAACAATATATATACACATTTATGTCGGGAAGTTTGCCCGGCAAAAGCTATACCGGGCATGCCCGGGTATCAAGGGCGAGCCTTGGAAAGGCGAGTCTGGACCTGCCCGGGCGTGTTTGGCTGCGGCCTGGCAAGTCGAGGCTGGGCGTGCCCGGGCGCTCTGGGCGAGCACTGGAAAGGCGATAGCGGGCATGCCCGGACGCTCTGGGCGAGCCCTGGAAAGGCGATAGCGGGCATGCCCGGACGCTCTGGGCGAGCCCTGGAAAGGCGAGAGCGGGCATGCCCGGGAAAGACGAGACCGGGCGTGCCCGGGAGGTTCGGGCGTGCCCGGGAACAGTGAGTCCGGGCATGCCCGGGAGAGGCGCGTCTGGCCGTGTTCTGGCCGGTGCAAGGCGATTATGTACATCCAGCGGTAACCGCTACAATCCTACTAAAATACGCCATTTGTCTCTGTCTGTCTGATGAATTTTTGACCAATACATTCTGTTGTTACTTATTCAATCTCAACCAAACTTGACAGGATGACGAAGGGTTACACAATGAAGATTGTAATGCATTCATTTGCCCGTCTCCCCAAGGGGGTTTTCTCCCCCCGAGCGAGTTTGCCCGCCGTTTCCATCAATGGAGTTGCACGTTGTGGTGTATATAAATGTTAAATTAGCTTTATCATGGCGTATTTCCAAGTAAGATTTATGGTGGCAATTTTCCAAAGATGCTTTTAATAACAAATTTATTAATGATAATCAGTTAATCGCATATTGTTAATGTTATTACAAAACAATATTAATACTAATAATGTCCCACTTCCCCAAGGCATTTTTCCTGCAGTGATAACGTGTATAAATAGCTTATAGTTATACTATAGAGAGCTTCGTAAGCGAACCTCTATGGTAATTGCATGTATATGTAAATCCATTGAAAATTTCACTTTCATTTCGAATTTCACAAAAAAAAAAATTTAAAATTTTCCCCATTCCCTTGGGAACAAAATTTCATGTTGTCATTTCAAATGTCCCTTCCATGATCCACCATGTTGTCCCTTCCATGATCCGCCATCTTGCTCATGTGATCTTGCTTTGGTCTGGCGCGACCGATAAATTATTTTCACCGAGTGATTAAAATCAATAAATTACAATACAGCACTGTACAGAACAGATTTTGAATTAGAAACCGCTCATCATTTATGCCAGCTACACCGACTTCATTTAAGCCAGGTACACCGATTTCAGTTTTCCGCTATCTACACCGACTTCAGTTTTCCACCAGCTACACCGACTTCATTTAAGCCAGGTACACCGATTTCAGTACGTACCTGCCAGTCGGACCTACGTACCTGGTCCAGTCGACTAGAAGTCTAGACTATATAGTCTACAGTAGGTAAGTCCTGCATTCTATCCCAATCTATCCATTCAATAAAATTAATTTTAATTCTAACCCCAAGATCAAACAACCTAGCCGAGCTAGGCCTAGGCCTGCAGATGTTTGCGAGGGCTGCGTGCTCGATCGACTGACCATTGTCGACGAAGCTCTCACTCTACGCAATGCGTATTCATATTACTCTTTATAACACTGAATGAAGAAATTTTGAGGAGTCCCGACACCCCTGAAGTAAGGTTTACTTACCGAACTGAGCGAAGATCTACTGTTCTCTATATAACCCACAAATGTTGGGTTAATAACATGGCCCTTTCTGCCGCTACCGTGGCATTTTTCGGAGCGAACTTTTGAAACTCGCTCCTGCTGTTTCATACGAAACTGAAAGGGAGAAGCTCGGGTTGTGCTCATTTACCAAGCAGCTAGCCGTTCTATTTGCCGCTTGCCAAGCCAGCCGTTCCTTAACGGTTTTGAATGGAGTGCTTGCTCGAATGCTTAAACCACTTGGTGATCTCTTCACAAGAAACTTGGTAAATGAACACACACCCAATGTTCTTGAGACCCGATCATAGAGAGACTATAATCTATATACCCCAAAGAGGAATTGACCCTTCCTGCCCCTCCCGGTGTCTGCGGGTGTGCTAGTACGAGCAAATATCACATCCAATGCAATATAAATACTCTAATGGCGGCGAGGTGCTCTGTTTGAAACTGTTTATTTGACATATGTGGATATTTTTTGTGTCCGAGATAAAAATTTCGAGTAGTGTCAAAGCCAATGACCAATTATTGCAAATTAATAGTAGGATTATGATTCCCAGAGGGAGAGGCATTTAGTGTTCAGTTTGGTGTATGTTCATGCTTTCCCATTTTTTCAAGAATAATTTTTCCATATTTTTGGATTATTTAATTATTAAAAATTTCAATTCCAATTATTTATTTTTCCCCTAATTTTGAAATATTTAATTTTTCATTTCTTATATTCTCTCCCAATTTTCATTGTTTAAAATCATTTAATTTTTTTAAATTTCTTTCAATTATTTCTTTTTATTCTATTTTATTATCTCTCTATAATGCAAGCAATCTCTGTGTGTCTGTGTGTCTGTCTGTGTGTATGTCTGTGACCGCTGTTTCTCGACAACCACTGGTCCGATCTAAAGGGTACCTCACACCAAAAAATGTTTTTTACGGACGTCCACGGACGTCCACGGATGTTCTTTCTACGGCAGCATTGCGATTTTTTGAGCAAAATCGTGAACACCCGGGAGAGGATTTTGCTTGACCGTTACCGATTCACAGCGGTTTATTACGGTTTAGTATGGACTCCTACGGCTACGTTGCGGATATACACGGCGGAGATACGGTGCCTCTACATTTTCTTGCGGTTCCTTACGGTTCCCGGCCCAGAATATAAAAACGGGGGTCCCCCCGCTCTCCCCTCATTCTGCTGCTGACTTCCCAGGGGGAAAGACCTATCCAGGAGAGCCATGGACGGAGCACCCGCTGCCCAGAGAGTCCAAGCAGAGGGAGAATCCTTGCGGATGGTTAAGATGGCCTAAGTCTTACGGTGGTGTTCCGGCAGTTGCGGGAGCGTTGAGGAGGCGTTGAGGAAGCGATGTGGTCTAGATTTCCATAGCACTGCCGTAATTGTCTTACGAGAGTTTTGGTCTGGACCAAAACTCTCGTAAGAAATTACGACCCCGCCCGGACGCTTAAGGCTCCATACGAATGCTCCAGGAAGCGTTGAGGATGTCCCAGGTGCCACAAGGAATGCTCCCGGTTGTGCACGATTTTTTCGCCGTAAACGTCGTAACGACCCCGTAAGGCCGGTGTGAGGGGGGTTTTAGTGAAACATGCCAGGTATATTGCTGGGGACCTGAGGATGTGCCTTTTCAAGGTTTGCTATTAATCGGACAAGTGGTTACCAAGTTATGGCCATTTATTTAGCAAACACATACGTTTTGTACGTGAACGAAGGAACAGCGAAGGACGAGAGCGATGGAACGGCGAAGGACGAGAGCGAAGACCGAAGGAACGATGAAAGTTTTAAATTTCTTTGCACGTACGGTCAAGCTACAGCGAAGGAACTGCGTGTGTTTGTTTCTGCCTCGCGGTTTGAAAAATTGAATAATTGGCCATTAAAACTAATTTGCGATTAATCGTAACTGCGATATGCGAACTTCCGGACAGTGAGGCCTTAAATTCCGGACTTAGGGATAGTCACGACTTACTGTCTCGATTGTATCTTACTACTATCTTACTATCTTTTATATCTATACCATCTTATCTATCTTATATTTGCGATTAATCGTAACTGCGATATGCGAACTTCCGGACAGTGAGGCCTTATTTTTGGTACGTACGTCAACGTACGTATGTCCACGTACTTAACCTCCCAGCACGTACGGGCACGCACTAGTCCTTTCAAATTTCAATGTTTTCAAGTTTTTCAGTTTTGAATTGGTTTTTTTTTTCAATTATATAATGTTTCCTTTATTAATTTTTTCAAATTTCAATGTTTTCAAGTTTTTCAGTTTTCAATTGATTTTTTTTCAATTATTTAATGTTTCCATTATTTATTTTTTCAAATTTCAATGTTTCCAATTTTTTCAGTTATCAATTGGTTTTTTCTTTTCATTTATTTTCATTTATTTGATTTTTCCTCTTTTAATTTTTAAAAGGTTTTTTTAGTTTTCAATTGTCTTTTTTCAGTCATTTAATTTTTCCTTTATTTATTTTTTAATTGCAAAAGCCAAAACCAAAAAAACATTTCTTTCCATTATGAGGCAGAATTTCAAGTGCTACCAATTGACTAATATTACGAGTTGGCCGAGTTGCGATTGCAGCCTTGAATTAGTGTTGTTGTTGTTGTTGTTGTTGTTAGTAGCACTGTTTGCTTCATGCCATACACCATATTTCACTACACACCATGCATTCCACTTAGTTGTCCAGGGTGCCCCATAAGTTCGTTTACAGTTGTAATGTATTGCATTGAATTACCTGTTGGTGTAGCCAGGTGTTGGCTTAACGGTCAAGGTGGCTGGCGTGAGATCTTAGGCTCCTGATTTCGAGCCCATGAACTGTTGATTTAACACCAGGTGGGTTGACTCAGCCCGCCATCCTTCCGAGGTCGGCAAAATGAGTACCAGATGACAGGGAACAGAGGGCATTGCATCAGCGGCCCAGCCACGCCCCCAGAAAATGATGCAACCAGTAGCCACAGGTTGCACACGACCCACCACCACGTGCTGGTAAGTGCGACACATTCGTGTCGATCCAGAATGGAGAGTGCAATTTATATGAGAAGTTTGTCACACCACCCTCTTGTATACCTGCATAGCCAGTACACATGTCTCAACCACAAACAAATTCACTTTGGGACTTCAGCATGCCCCGTTGCAGGTGGACTTACAAAGGTTGCCATGACGACATCTATAAACAGTTCGTGTGCTGTGCGTGGTTTCTCTCGTGGACCTTTAATTCCAAGATTGAAACTTTATTTACTGCAATAATCAAATAGAACATTTGATTACCTCAATTCAGAAGACACACACACACACACACACACACACACACACACACACACACACACACACACACACACACACACACACACACACACACACACTTTACAGGAGTCTGTGCCGACGTACCAGGTACGAGCTCCTGCGTCTCAGGTGTGTAAACTCATCACATACGTTGCGGTGAGCAATCCAAAATCCAATTGTTTCAAGCTGATTCATCTCACGACATGAGGTTAAAATACCTTGCCCTCCACCACACAGACCCCGTGGTGAGCAGGTGAGTTGAACAGTGCACAAGTGAGAGGTGATGTGCGCTTTTCTTGGATCGACCACGCTGTCTTTACTTTTGATGGTAATTCTACCTCTTCAAATACAGGCTCGAGGCTATACCTGTTTAAGCCGACAGGTTTGAAGCTTCCTGTAAAGCCGACATGCTCAAGCTCGGCTACCTGTAAAGCCAACATTCTCGAGGCTATACTTGCAAAGCCGACAATTCGTGTGGCCCTGTAAAGCCGACATACAGCAAGCTCATGGTTACCTGGAAAGCCTGTCCATGTTTTTGCAATAATGACGTCGTCTCAGTTTCCGTAAAAGTCCGACATGGATTTTATTGCACTGTGTACCGAGGATTTACCGCCGAATATAACCAATCACACACCTTTATTACCAACAAGGTGATGACACGTGATTAAAATTTATTACACTTGCATTTTAAATCGAGGCCAACTATGGAGTCTCATTCCAATGAAAGCTCGACTTGATCACCAATTGGTAACCAATTAATAACCAATAATTGATAATAACAATTGATAAGCAATTGGTTCGTATTCACCTGAATGTGATGTTCTACCTGTTCAGTAATATCAATTTCGATTTAAATCCGATTTCCTGTAATACACTCCGACTTACCTGTTGAATAGTCATTTTAATATTTATAAATGACGTTTTCGTTCCTCCTCTTTCGTTATGCACACCACGTGAGCAAGGTTGCATGCGGTGACGTCATTATCTTGATATTGAACGAAGTCCGTTCAAAATGTTCTTGGAACGAGATTTTCAATTCATATTCAAAGAATGGAAAATATGCTTTTATTTTTCCATCTATAAAATGTATATAACACTGGTCAACAAAATTTTTAAAGTTTTATGGTTCTAGTATATTTTGAGGTGACTAACCAACATGAACCTGTAGATTTCGATTATGATATCCAATTTGCACTCGCACATCCAGTTTTTGAGAACCAGTGTACCATAGCAATATCAACCACAGCCGAAATTCGTCTTGTACTCACTAATCAGGACTTTGTAACGAGACTATCTGAGCTGGAAAGCGTTGCTTGGGATAACTTTGTGGCTCTTGCTAGCAATTACCTTGGAAATTTTCAGCACCAAATTATGAAGAGCTTGTGGACAAGATGTTGATGAGTTACCAGGCGCTCGGTGCTCGAATGTCACTCAAGATACATTTCTTCCGTTCTCATCTGGACTTCTTTCCACAAAATCTTGGCGATGTCAGTGATGAACATGGAGAAAGGTTTCACCAGGAAATTGCCATCATGGAGACTCGATATCAAGGCCGATTCAATCCAAACATGATGGGCGACTACTGTTGGACTTTACAGCGTGAAAGTGATTGCTCCTACAAACGCAAAAGTAAAGTTCAGAAGCACTTTTAACGTGATCTAAATTTAAACTTGAAGTTCATATTATTTTTTGTGATATTTTATAAAGTTCATATTAATTTTGGAGATTTACATTTTTTTATGTGATGTAAATAAAAACTTTGTTCATATTATTTTTGTGATATTTTATAAAGTTCATATTATTTTTGTAGATTTACATTTTTTTTACGTGATGTAAATAAAAACTTAAAGTTCATATTTTTTGTGATATTTTATAAAGTTCATATTATTTTTGGAGATTTACATTTTTTTAGGTGATGTAAATAAAAACTTAAAGTTCATCTTATTTTTTGTGATATTTTATAAAGTTCATATTATTTTTGGAGATTAAAAAAAAAAATTATGTGATGTAAATAAAAACTTAAAGTTCCTATTATTTTTTGGATATTTTATAAAGTTCATATTATTTTTGGAGATTTACATTTTTTTATGTGATGTAAATAAAAACTTAAAGTTCATATTATTTTTTGTGATATTTTATAAAGTTCATATTATTTTTGGAGATTTACATTTTTTTTTATGTGATGTAAATAAAAACTTAAAGTTCATATTATTTTTTATGATATTTTATAAAGTTCATATTATTTTTGGAGATTTACATTTTTTTTATGTGATGTAAATAAAAACTTGAAGTTCATATTATTTTTTGTGATATTTTATAAAGTTCATATTCTTTTTGGAGATTTACATTTTTTTATGTGATGTAAATAAAAACTTTAACTTCATATTATTTTTTGTGATATTTTATAAAGTTCATATTATTTTTGGAGATTTACTTTTTTTTTATGTAACGTAAATAAAAACTTAAAGTTCATATTATTTTTTGTGATATTTTATAAAGTTCATATTATTTTTGGAGATGAAAATTTTTTTTTTTATGTGATGTAAATAAAAACTTTATGTTCATATTATTTTTTGTGACAATAAATAGACTTATTGAGACATAATCAAAAAATTGTCATGCTCCAAAGATTTTTTCCACACTTATGATGTACTACGTCAAGGTTACGTGATAGCGAAATTTTAAGGTCAGATTTGGATTCGTGGGCACCAAATTAGTTAGAAACAGTTGAAAATAAGTCGGAACCAATTTGGCTGTTGACCAGTGAAATTGGTAAAGAAATGTTGATATGTACTAAATATTATTCTACTTTATTTCTGAAAAAAAAGGAGATTCTTGGAATAATTTCAGTATCTCGTTTGCAGAACTTGCAGAGCGGAGTTGTAATGACAGCTGTGTATAATGAGCCGGAAAATGAAGCGAAATACTTAGTAATATCAAGCAGCCTTATAACTGCGGCTGTAGCTAGCACACACACACATACACACACACACACACACACACACACACACACACATACATACATACATACATACATACATACATACATACATACATACAAACACACACGCACATACATACAAACACACACGCACATACATACAAACACACACGCACATACATACAAACACACACGTACAGCTTCGTGTCTCAGCCGTAATTCTCGAAGCAACAAACCTGCTTTGAAATTCACATCGTGATTTGTTACATTCAACACTCGGTAATTTGCATACATAATAGGTGTTATTTTATATGTAAACGCCGCCTTGAATTTATGATCTTCATGACATCTGCCTAAATGTTTGGCTGTGGAATGATTTCAGATGTAAATAATGATGTATGGATATAAATCTGTTTCCTTCTCTCACGTAGTTAACCTCACATTGCCTCGAAAGATGGATTCATTTTGCACACGGAAGAAGGTCGCATGGTGTTTATGAAGCCCGTAAATATGGTTACCATACCAACGGTCTAGAAACTTTCACGAACACAGCAACAAAATCATCCAAGGTCTTACCAACCGATTAACTGGTTATGGTCCAAGCGGATCATATTAAGTGGTGCATACCACCTTTGGTGGCAGGGAAATGTTTTGGGGAGATTTGTGATGATGATTTATCGGTCCAGACTTGATGATGATTATTGTTCCAGGTATGATTATGATTATCTTGTGCATGCTTGATGATAATTATCGGTCCAGGCTTGATGATAATTATCGGTCCAGGCTTGATGATAATTATCGGTCTCGGCTTGATGATAATTATCGGTCGAGGCCTGATTATGATTAATCGGTCCAGGCTTGATGATAATTATCGGTCTAAGCTTGATGATTATTGGTCTCGGCTTGATGATGATTATTGGTCGAGGCTGGATTATGATTATCTTGTGCATGCTTGATGATAATTATCTGTCCAGGCTTGATTATGATTATCGGTCCAGGCCTGATGATAATTATCAGTCTAGGCTTGATAATGATTATTGATCTCGGCTGGATGATAATTATCGGTCTAGGCTTGATGATAATTATCGGTCTAGGCTTGATTATGATTAATCGGTCTAGGCTTGATAATGATCTGTCCAGGCTTGATGATAATTATCGGTCCAGGCTTGATGATAATTATCGGTCTAGGCTTGATTATGATTATCTTGTGCATGCTTGATGATAATTATTGGTCTAGGCTTGATGATGATTTATCGGTCGAGGCTTGATGATAATTATCGGTCTAGGCTTGATTATGATTATCTTGTGCATGCTTGATGATAATTATCTGTCGAGGCTTGATTATGATTATTGGTCTAGGCGTGATGATAATGTTGCGGATCTCAGCGCCGGCCTTTTCCCCTTACCAAGGGGGGATTAGTCCCCTCGTCTTTGACTGGTCGACGGGACCCGGGACCCGGGACCTATGATGTCCTTCCCGGACAGCGCTAAATAGGGTCGTGGGACTAGAATAACTATTACCTCATTACTCGCACTGCCCAGAAACGAGGAAATAAGCCCCACACGAATCATGCGTGTCGAGACGCCGAGCGGTGTGTACACGCGATCCGTGCCGTGTAGTTGGTGGGCAGTTCTAGCGATCTCGTTCGTACCACGCTTAGCCAATGGAGAAATCACAAAGGCGATCGAATTGGGAAGAAAGGAACAACAAGATTTATTTACACTATACAGGGATTCCATAAAAAGGGGACACAGTGCAGCCTTAAAACAGTCTTAACTTAATCCCCAGGACAAACGGGCCCGTCTCACACACCGACACACTCACACAGGGCTTGCAGCTGCAGGGTGATGGTCCGTGTCCAAGGATGGCTCTCGTGCAGCTCCCTCCGGTCTCCGGCTCATCCCGTGCAGATGGTAAGTAGAGGGGCAGGAGCTCTTCGTGTGTCGTTTGGCGCACAGAGGTTAATACGGGGCGATTTGGTCAGGAGCGGACTTCGGCGGTTAGCGGTGATCACTGGTGGCTATTGCCGCGTTTACTCGCGTGGCTGAGGTAGGCGCTATTTGCGACCGGCGCGTCTGGTTGCCTTTCCTTCGGTGCGTACGTTATACTTGAGATATAGCGCAATGCCTCCAAAGCGAGCGCTGCGAATCACGTTCTTCACAGTCATCTCGCGCGCGCTATCCCCTTGCGAGTTCTCTTGTGCCAATCAGTCCTCCTCGTTCTCCCTCGTGCTCTCTCTCGTGCTCCTTGTAACAAGTGCTCTCTCAAGTCCTGCTCACCACTCATCCGTGCTCTCTCTCGTGCTCCTTGTAACAATTGCTCTGCTAGTCCTTTCAAGGGCAGTGCTCATGGTAAGTCTTCTCCCAACGAGTCCTGTGCAAGGGCTTTGCGCAATCACTTTTATAGTCACGCCTGGCGAACCTTCTAGCACTTACCAGACGTGCCTTACCATGCCCTGTCACGCGATGCCGTTAGAGCCCTGGTTGGCTGGTGGCCCTTACCATCATCGCCTCTGACGCGCTGCCTTGACGCCGCCCCACCCAGACCCCGCGCTCCTCCCCCTTAGGCCTACCTCGTGTTACTCGACTAGTGAGCGAGCAAAGGGCAGCAAATGCTGCTGGCAGCCAAAACGTAATAAATGCTGCGGGTAGCCAAAGCATAAAAAACTAAGGGGGTCAGCCAAAAGGGGCGCGGGCTCAATTATGCCCATAGAGGTGGAATGGAGTGGGGTGGACGCAAAATGAAGGGGACCTAATCTCATGTCTTTACACAACACAGATATTACTAGGGGAAATGGCCTATACTTACACATACTATGACATAACTAATACTACACGGTGGCCAACGTGTTGCTCGTGGACTAACTATGGGGGGCAACACTTTAACCTTTACTGATCAACATGTGCAAATCTCAAAACCGAAGCAATAATTTATCGGTCCAGGGTTGATGATAATTATCAGTCCAGGCTTGATGATAATTATTGGTCCAGGCTTGATGATAATTATCGGTCCAGGCTTGATTATGATTATCTTGTGCATGCTTGATGATAATTATCGGTCCAGGCTTCATGACAATTAATCGGTCCAGGCTTGATGATAATTATCGGTCCAGGCTTGAATATGATGATCTTGCGCATGCTTGATGATAATTATCGGTCCAGGTTGATGATAATTATCAGTCCAGGCTTGATGATAATTGTCAGTCCAGGCTTGATTATGATTATCTTGTGCATGCTTGATGATAATTATCGGTCCAGGCTTGATGATAATTATCGGTCCAGGCTTGATGATAATTATCGGTCCAGGCTTGATGATAATTATCGGTCTCGGCTGGATTATGATTATCTTGTGCATGCTTGATGATAACTATCGGTCCAGGCTTGATGATAATTATCAGTCCAGGCTTGATTATGATTATCTTGTGCATGCTTGATGATAATTATCGGTCCAGGCTTGATGATAATTATCGGTCCAAGCTTGATGATAATTGTCGGTCTAGGCTTGATTATGATTATCTTGTGCATGCTTGATGATTATTATCGGTCCAGGGTTGATGATGATTATCGGTCCAGGCTTGATGATTATTATCGGTTCAGGCTTGATGATGATTATTGTTCGAGGTATGATCATGATTATCTTCTGCAGGCATGATGATGATTATAATCATAATTATCGGTCCAGACTTGATTATGATTATCTTGTGCATGCTTGATGATAATTATGGGTCCAGGCTTGATTATAATTATCTTGTGCATGCTTGATGATAATTATCTGTCCAGGCTTGATTATGATTATCGGTCCAGGCCTGATGATAATTATCAGTCTAGGCTTGATTATGATTATCGGTCCAGGCCTGATGATAATTATCGGTCTGGGCTTGATTGTGATTATCTTGTGCATGCTTGATGATGATTATCGGTCGAAGGTTGATGATGATTATTGGTCTAGGCTTGATTATGATTATTGGTCCAGGCTTGATGATATAATCATCATCAAGCCTGGACAGATAATTATCATCAAGCCCAGACTGATAATCATTATCAACCCTGGACCGGTAATCATCATCAAGCCTGGACAGATAATTATCATCAAGCATGCACAAGATAATCATAATCAATCCCAGACCGATAATTATCATCAAGCCTGGACCGATAATTATCATCAAGCCTGGACCAATAATCATCATCAAGCCTGGACTGATAATTATCATCAAGCCTGGACCGATAATTATCATCAAGCCTGGACTGATAATCATCATCATGCCTGGACCAATAATCATCATCAAGCCTGGACTGATAATTATCATCAAGCCTGGACCGATAATTATCATCAAGCCTGGACCGATAATTATCATCAAGCCTGGACCGATAATTATCATCAAGCCTGGACAGATAATTATCATCAAGCCTGCACAAGATAATCATCATTTAGCCTCGACCGATAATTATCATCAGGCGTGGACCAATAATTATCATCAAGCCTGGACAGATAATTATCATCAACCCTGGACGGATAATTAGCATCAAGCATGCACAAGATAATCATAATCAAGCCGAGACCGATAATTATCATCAAACCTGGACCGATAGTTATCATCAAGCCTGGACCGATAATTATCATCAAGCCTGGGCAGATAATTATCATCAATCCTGGACAGATAATTATCATCAAGCCTTGACCGATAATTAATTATCGGTCCAGGCTTGACGATAATTATCGGTCCAGGCTTGATGATAATTATCGGTCCAGGCTTGATTATGATTATCTTGTGCATGCTTGATGATAATTATCGGTCCAGGCTTGATTATGATTCTTGTGCATGCTTGATGATAAATTATCGGTCCAGGCTTGATGATTAATTATCGGTCCAGGCTTGATGACCTTTATCGTTCTAGACTGGATTATGATTATCTTGTGCATGCTTGATGATAATTATCGGTCCAGGCTTGATGATAATTATCGGTCCAGGCTTGTTGATAAATTATCGGTCCAGGCTTGATTATGATTATCTTGTGCATGTTTGATGATGATTGTCGGTCCAGGGTTGATGATGATTATTGGTCCAGGCTTGATGATTATTATCGGTTCAGGCTTGATGATGATTATTGTTCGAGGTATGATCATGATTATCTTGTGCAGGCATGATGATGATTATATCGGTCCAGGCATGATGATGATTATCGGTCCAGGCTTGATGATAATTATCGGTCTCGGCTTGATTATGATTATCTTGTGCATGCTTGATGATAATTATTGGTCCAGAGTTGATGATAATTATCGGTCTAGGCTTGATGATAATTATCGGTCTCGGCTGGATTATGATTATCTTGTGCATGCTTGATGATAATTATCGGTCCAGGCTTGATTATGAATATCTTGTGCATTCTTGATGATAATTATCGTTCAAGACTTGATGATAATTATCGGTCCAGGCTTGATGATAATTATCGGTCGAGGCTTGATTATGATTATCTTGTGCATGCTTGATGATCATTACCGGTCCAGGTTTGATGATGATTATCGGTCCAGGCTTGATGATTATTATCGGTTCAGGCTTGATGATTATTATTGTTCCAGGTATGATCATGATTATCTTGTGCAGGCATGATGATGATTATCGGTCCAGGCATGATGATGATTATCGGTCCAGGCATGATGATGATTAATCGGTCCAGGCATGATGATGATTAATCGGTCCAAGCTTGATGATAATTATCGGTCTAGGCTTGATTATGATTATCTTGTGCATGCTTGGTGATGATTATCGGTCCAGAGTTGATGATGATTATCGGTCCAGAGTTGATGATGATTATCGGTAAACCTTGATGATAATTATCGGTCCAGGCTTGATGATGATTATTGGTCTAGGCTTGATGATGATTATTGGTCGAGGCTGGATGATGATTTTCTTGTGCATGCTTGATGATAATTATCTGTCCAGGCTTGATTATGATTATCGGTCCAGGCTTGATGATAATTTTCGGTCAAGGCTTGATGATGATTATTGGTCTCGGCTTGATGATAATTATCGGTCCAGGCTTGATGATAATTATCAGTCTAGGCTTGATTATGATTGTCAGTCCAGGCTTGATGATAATTATCGGTCTAGGCTTGATTATTATTATCTGTCTAGGCTTGATGATAATTTTCAGTCCAGGCTTGATGATAATTATTGGTCCAGGCTTGATGATACTTATTGGTCCAGACTTGATTATGATTATCTTGTGCATGCTTGATGATAATTATTGGTCCAGGCTTTATTATGATTATCTTGTGCATGCTTGATGATAATTATCTGTCCAGGCTTGATGATAATTGTCGGTCCAGGCTTGATGATAATTATTGGTCCAGGCTTGATTATGATTATCTTGTGCATGCTTGATGATAATTATCGGTCCAGCCTTGATGATAATTATCGATCCAGGCTTGATGATAATTATCGGTCCAGGCTTGATTATGATTATCTTGCGCATGCTTGATGATAATTATCGGTCCAAGCTTGATGATAATTATCGGTCCAGGCTTGATGATAATCATCGGTCAAGGCTTGATTATGATTGTCGTTCCAGGCTTGATGATAATTAACGGTCTAGGCTTGATGATAATTATCGGTCCAGTCTTGATGATAATTATTGGTCCAGGCTTGATGATAATTATTGGTCCAGGCTTGATTATGATTATCTTGTGCATGCTTGATGATAATTATCGGTCCAGGCTTGATGATAATTATTGGTCCAGGCTTGATTATGATTATCTTGTGCATGCTTGATGATAATTATCGGTCCAGGCTTGATGATAATTATCGGTCCAGGCTTGATGATAATTATCGGTCCAGGCTTGATTATGATTATCTTGTGCATGCTTGATGTTAATTATCGGTCCACGCTTGATGATAATTATCGGTCCAGGTTTGATGATAATTATCGGTCCAGGCTTGTGATTATGATTATCTTGTGCATGCTTGATGATAATTATAGGTCCAGGCTTGATGATTATTATCGGTCTCGGCTTGATTATGATTATCGGTCCAGGCTTGATGATAATTATCGGTCGAGGCTTGATTATGATTATCGGTCGAGGCTTGATGATAATTATCGGTCCAGGCTTGATGATAATTATTGGTCCAGGCTTGATGATAATTATCGGTCCAGGCTTGATTATGATTATCTTGTGCATGCTTGATGATAATTATCGGTCCAGGCTTCATGACAATTAATCGGTCCAGGCTTGATGATAATTATCGGTCCAGGCTTGAATATGATGATCTTGCGCATGCTTGATGATAATTATCGGTCCAGGTTGATGATAATTATCAGTCCAGGCTTGATGATAATTGTCAGTCCAGGCTTGATTATGATTATCTTGTGCATGCTTGATGATAATTATCGGTCCAGGCTTGATGATAATTATCGGTCCAGGCTTGATGATAATTATCGGTCCAGGCTTGATGATATTTATCGGTCTCGGCTGGATTATGATTATCTTGTGCATGCTTGATGATAACTATCGGTCCAGGCTTGATGATAATTATCAGTCCAGGCTTGATTATGATTATCTTGTGCATGCTTGATGATAATTATCGGTCCAGGCTTGATGATAATTATCGGTCCAGGCTTGATGATAATTATCGGTCCAAGCTTGATGATAATTGTCGGTCTAGGCTTGATTATGATTATCTTGTGCATGCTTGATGATTATTATCGGTCCAGGGTTGATGATGATTATCGGTCCAGGCTTGATGATTATTATCGGTTCAGGCTTGATGATGATTATTGTTCGAGGTATGATCATGATTATCTTCTGCAGGCATGATGATGATGATTATAATCATAATTATCGGTCCAGACTTGATTATAATTATCTTGTGCATGCTTGATGATAATTATGGGTCCAGGCTTGATTATAATTATCTTGTGCATGCTTTATGATAATTATCTGTCCAGGCTTGATTATGATTATCGGTCCAGGCTTGATGATAATTATCGGTCAAGGTTTGATGATGATTATTGGTCTCGGCTTGATGATAATTATGGGTCTGGGCTTGATGATAATTATCAGTCTAGGCATGATTATGATTATCGGTCCAGGCTTGATGATAATTATCAGTCTAGGCTTGATTATGATTGTCAGTCCAGGCTTGATGATAATTATCGGTCTAGGCTTGATTATGATTGTCTGTCGAGGCTTGATGATAATTTTCGGTCCAGGCTTGATGATAATTATCGGTCTCGGCTGGATTATGATTATCTTGTGCATGCTTGATGATAATTATCGGTCCAAGCTTGATGATAATTGTCGGTCTAGGCTTGATTATGATTATCTTGTGCATGCTTGATTATTATCGGTCCAGGGTTGATGATGATTATCGGTTCAGGCTTGATGATGATTATTGTTCGAGGTATGATCATGATTATCTTGTGCAGGCATGGTGATGATTATAATCATAATTATCGGTCCAGACTTGATTATGATTATCTTGTGCATGCTTGATGATAATTATGGGTCCAGGCTTGATTATAATTATCTTGTGCATGCTTGATGATAATTATCTGTCCAGGCTTGATGATAATTATTGGTCCAGGCTTGATGATAATTATTGGTCTGGGCTTGATTGTGATTATCTTGTGCATGCTTGATGATGATTATCGGTGCAAGGTTGATGATTATTATCAGTCTAGGCTTGATCATGATTATCGGTCCAGGCTTGATGATAATTATCAGTCTAGGCTTGATTATGATTATCGGTCCAGGCTTGATGATAATTATCGGTCCAGGCTTGATGATGATATCATCAAGCCTGGACCGATTATAATAATCAAGCCTAGACCGATAATCATCATCAACCTTGGACCGATAATCATCATCAAGCATGCACAAGATTATCACAATCAAGCCCAGACCGATAATTATCATCAAGCCTGGACCGATAATTATCATCAAGCCTGGACCAATAATCATCATCAAGCCTGGACTGATAATTATCATCAAGCCTGGACCGATAATTATCATCAAGCCTGGACCAATAATTATCATCAAGCCTGGACCGATAATTATCATCAAGCCTGGACAGATAATTATCATCAAGCCTGGACCAATAATTATCATCAAGCCTGGACCGATAATTATCATCAAGCCTGGACAGATAATTATCATCAAGCCTGGACCGATAATTATCATCAAGCCTGGACAGATAATTATCATCAAGCCTGCACAAGATAATCATCATTAAGCCTGGACCGATAATTATCATCAGGCGTGGACCAATAATTATCATCAAGCCTGGACAGATAATTATCATCAAGCCTGGACTGATAATTATAATCAAGCCTGGACCGATAATTATCATCAAGCCTGGACCGATAATTATCATCAAGCCTGGACCGATAATTATCATCAAGCCTGGACCGATAATTATCATCAAGCATGCACAAGATCATCATATTCAAGCCTGGACCGATAATTATCATCAAGCCTGGACCAATAATTATCATCAGGCGTGGACCAATAATTATCATCAAGCCTGGACAGATAATTATCATCAACCCTGGACGGATAATTAGCATCAAGCATGCACAAGATAATCATAATCAAGCCGAGACCGATAATTATCATCAAGTCTGGACCGATAGTTATCATCAAGCCTGGACCGATAATTAATTATCGGTCCAGGCTTGATGATAATTATCGGTCCAGGCTTGATGATAATTATCGGTCCAGGCTTGATTATGATTATCTTGTGCATGCTTGATGATAATTATCGGTCCAGGCTTGATTATGATTATCTTGTGCATGCTTGATGATAATTATCAGTCCAGGCTTGTTTATGATTATCTTGTGCATGCTTGATGATAAATTATCGGTACAGGCTTGATTATAATTATCGGTCCAGGCTTGATGATCTTTATCGTTCTAGACTGGATTATGATTATCTTGTGCATGCTTGATGATAATTATCGGTCCAGGCTTGATGATAATTATCGGTCCAGGCTTGTTGATAAATTATCAGTCCAGGCTTGATTATGATTATCTTGTGCATGTTTGATGATGATTGTCGGTCCAGGGTTGATGATGATTATTGGTCCAGGCTTGATGATTATTACCGGTTCAGGCTTGATGATGATTATTGTTCGAGGTATGATCATGATTATCTTGTGCAGGCATGATGATGATTATATCGGTCCAGGCATGATGATGATTATCGGTCCAGGCATGATGATAATTATCGGTCTCGGCTTGATTATGATTATCTTGTGCATGCTTGATGATAATTATTGGTCCAGAGTTGATGATAATTATCGGTCCAGGCTTGATGATATTTGTCGGTCTCGGCTGGATTATGATTATCTTGTACATGCTTGATGATCATTATCGGTCCAGGTTTGATGATGATTATCCATCCAGGCTTGATGATTATTATCGGTTCAGGCTTGATGATGATGATTGTTCCAGGTATGATCATGATTATCTTGTGCAGGCATGATGATGATTATCGGTCCAGGCATGATGATGATTAATCGGTCCAAGCTTGATGATAATTATCGGTCTAGGCTTGATTATGATTATCTTGTGCATGCTTGATGATGATTATCGGTCCAGAGTTGATGATGATTATCGGTAAACCTTGATGATAATTATCGGTCCAGGCTTGATGATGATTATTGGTCGAGGCTGGATTATGATTTTCTTGTGCATGCTTGATGATAATTATCTGTCCAGGCTTGATTATGATTATCGGTCCAGGCTTGATGATAATTATCGGTCAAGGCTTGATGATGATTATCGGTCTCGGCTTGATGATAATTATCGGTCTGGGCTTGATGATAATTATCGGTCTAGGCATGATTATGATTATCGGTCCAGGCTTGATGATAATTATCAGTCTAGGCTTGATTATGATTGTCAGTCCAGGATTGATGATAATTATCGGTCTAGGCTTGATTATGATTATCCGTCTAGGCTTGATGATAATTATCAGTCCAGGCTTGATGATAATTATTGGTCCAGGCTTGATGATAATTATTGGTCCAGACTTGATTATGATTATCTTGTGCATGCTTGATGATAATTATTGGTCCAGGCTTTATTATGATTATCTTGTGCATGCTTGATGATAATTATCGATCCAGGCTTGATGCTAATTATCGGTCCAGGCTTGATGATAATTTTATCAGTCCAGGCTTGTGATTATGATTATCTTGTGCATGCTTGATGATAATTATCGGTCCAACTTTGATGATAATTATCGGTCGAAGCTTGATTATGATTATCGGTCCAGGCTTGATGATAATCATCGGTCTAGGCTTGATTATGATTGTCGTTCCAGGCTTGATGATAATTAACGGTCTAGGCTTGATGATAATTATCGGTCCAGTCTTGATGATAATTATCGGTCCAGGCTTGATGATAATTATCGGTCCAGGCTTGATGATAATTATCGGTCCAGGCTTCATTATGGTTATCTTGTGCATGCTTGATGATAATTATCGGTCCAACTTTGATGATAATTATCGGTCGAAGCTTGATTATGATTATCGGTCCAGGCTTGATGATAATCATCGGTCTAGGCTTGATTATGATTGTCGTTCCAGGCTTGATGATAATTAACGGTCTAGGCTTGATGATAATTATCGGTCCAGTCTTGATGATAATTATCGGTCCAGGCTTGATGATAATTATCGGTCCAGGCTTGATGATAATTATCGGTCCAGGCTTCATTATGGTTATCTTGTGCATGCTTGATGTTAATTATCGGTCCAGGCTTGATTATAATTATCGGTCCAGGCTTGATGATAATTATCGGTCCAGGCTTCATTATGATTATCTTGTGCATGCTTGATGATAATGATCGGTCCAGGCTTGATTATGATTGTCTTGTGCATGCTTGATGATGATTATCGGTCCAGGGTTGATAATGATTATCGGTCCAGGCCTGATGATAATTATCAGTCTAGGCTTGATTATGATTATCTTGTGCATGCTTGATGATAATTATCGTTCCAGACTTGATGGTAATTATCGGTCCAGGCTTGATGATAAAAAAAATTTATTTTTATTTTTTTTGGATACTGAATCGAGGCTCGTGGAAGAGCTCACATTTATTTCACAAACAAATCAACCAGACAAACAAAATATATAAAAAGAGGGAGCGGAAGACAAGATGGGGAGAGAAGGGGAAGCACACAACCACAACATTTCAGAGCAGGGAGAAGTGTGGGAGGGAGAGGGCTCGGGGGGAGGAGGCATGGGAAGGGGGGGTGGGGGAGGTATAAAATACAAGGGGACCGAAATTAGCGGGGGTAGAAAAGATCAAGGTTTTGGATGGGGGAGGATAAGAGATGGTGGTGAACAGCTGTTTTAAAGACCTGGAGGATGGAGTGGGATTGAAGAGAGTGAGGGAGTTTGTTACAGAGGCGGGAGAAAAGAGGAATGTTGGAGGGAAGGTGAGCAGAAAGTCTTGATTTTGGCAGTTTAACCATAAGAGGGTTGCAGACAGATCTTGTGCGACCTGTAGGAATATTTGGGGGACAGAGCCCAGAGAGAGCTGGGGGGGGGGGGCAAGGCCAGAGAGGAGTCGGTAGAAGACGGAAAGACCACCAACCTGCCTGCGGTGAGTGAGTGAAAGGCCCTTGGAGTTAGCTTCATCGCGGGAGATTCCAATGATTCTGAACGCTTTGGTTTCAACAGCGTGAAGACGAGCTAGGTGTGAGGCAGGAGCACCAGACCAGAGGGGAGAGCAGTATTCCATAGAGCTGTGGATGAAAGCCTTGTATGTGGTGAGGAGCTCAGGTGTGCCAAGGAAGGACTTCGCACGACGGAGGATGCCCAGTCGGCGACTGGCTTTGGAGGCCAGATTTGAAATGTGGTTTTCCCAGGAAAGATCATGGCAAATAGTGAGACCCAAAAGCTTGAGTGACAGAACTTCTTGGAGAGGATTATTCAGAAAGTGGATGGGAGGGTTGTCCAGTCTGTCTTTTCGGAGAGACATCGTAAGAGTGTGAGATTTATCAGGATTGAAAGACATGTTCCATTTGTTTGCCCAGTCTGTGATTTTGTCCAGGTCTGCAGAGTGTGAGGAGGCTGCAGACTGCCGATCTGAGGGATGAGGAATGGAGCGACAGAGAGTAGAGTCGTCAGCAATGAGATAGAGAGGATTTTCAAGAGAGTCAGAGAGATCATTGATGAAGACCAGAAAAAGCACAGGGCCCAGAACACTGCCTTGGGGAACTCCAGCCTGAACAGGAAGAGGAGATGAGAGAAACCCATTCAGGGCCACACGTTGACTACGACCAGAGAGGACGTCCGCCAGCCATGCATGGAGATTTCCATGGATAGCAAAGGAGGAGTGTTTGGTGGGCAGAGCAGGGTGCCAGACCGTATCGAAGGCACGTGAAATGTCAAGGGAGACAGCTCTAATTTCCTGTTTGGCGTTGAGGACCTCAATCCATTGTTGAGAAAGCAGAAGCAGCATGTCCAGAGTAGAGTGACCAGGTCTGAAACCAAATTGATGATCAGAGATCAAGCCATTGGAGAAGAGGAAAGATTTCATATCTGAAGCAATGATGGATTCCATGACTTTGCTGATAATTGGGAGAAGGCTGATTGGTCTGTAGTTGCTACGATCTGTTTTTGCACCTTTTTTGTGCAAAGCGGTGATGTTGGCTGATTTCCAAGCAGATGGCAGATGACCTTGAGCAAAAGAGAGGGTGAAGAGAACAGAAAGAGGGAGTGAAAGAGCGGTAGAACATGATTTTAGGACCCGTGGGCTGATGCCGTCAGGACCAGTTGCAGAATCAGAGTCGAGGGTTGACAGAAACTTTTCCACCTTGTCAGGAGGAAAGGACACAGTGTCCAGGAGCAGCTGGGTACGACTGGGTATGGTGGGTACAGAGAGGGATGGGTTTGGGACACAAGATTTAGAGGCAAACACAGAGTTGAGGCATTCAGCTTTTTCACGTCCGGAGTCAGCCGTTAAGCCGTTTGAGGTGAGGGAGGGGATGGAGAGGGAACAAACACCACAAACAGATTTGACCAGATGCCACCAGGATTTGGAAGAGGGAGACAGATAAGAGAGTTCGGTCTTGAGAACGGTGACATATTGTTTCCTGGCTCTACTGAGGGTGGACACACACTTGTTTCGGGCTTTGTGAAAAGAAATGAGATTTCCTTCCGTTGGATTTGCTTTCCAGGAGACGAAAGCAAGTTGTTTCAGGGCAACAGCCTCACCACAAGATTCCGTGTACCATGGATGGGAGGAAGGGTATGACAACTGAAGACGAGATGGGATAAATCTGTGCATGAGAGAGAGAGCAATTTACTTTGAAAGATTTCCCAGGATGTGTTGATGTCGGAGGCGGTCGAGATGGGAGACCAGTCCAGATGATTGATGGCTGCTTGAAGACCGTGCCAGTTGGCCTGAGTGAAATGCCAGACTCGTCGACGCTGAGGAGGCTCTCTGAGAATGGTCAGAGAGATGTCCACTTTGACAAGCACATGATCAGATGAGCCGATTGGAGCAGAAGAAGAGCAGCAGACATTTTCAGGGAAGTTAGTCATAACCAAGTCCAGAAGAGAAGATGCTCCGTTGACTGAGATCCGGGTCGGGAAATTGACAGATTGTGTCAGTCCCAGTGAGTCGCAGAAGTCCTTTGCTGAAGAGCCATGGCTGGTGAGAGAGGTACCCACACCCAGCCAACTGGCATGGTGACAATTGAAATCACCACATATGAGGAAGAGAGAGTTGGGATGGGTAGATAGAAGTTGGTCCATATTATCAGACAGCGAGATGTAGATGGAGTCATCACTGTTTGGTGGACGGTACAACACACATATGAACAAAAGGTGGGAGCGAAGGGGAAGCCATAGCCTAAGGTATTCCTGGGGGTGAGGTGGAGAGAGGGCAGTGGAGGGCGAGTGAGGAAGAGTTTTTTTTATAAAGATAGCAACCCCACCTCCAGGACGAGGCTCAGGTCTATCATACCGGAGGAGGGAGTAACCTCGGAGAGATACCAAGGCATCAGAGACATCATGAACGAGGAAAGTTTCTGTTAAGCAGATCACATCTGGTTTGTCAGAAGCAACCTGTATGGAGAGATCAGTCAAGTTTGAGCGAAGGCCCCGGATGTTTGAGGTCCATACCATTAATGAAGAGGAAGGGGGAGCATCGGATACAGAACAGGGGGGGGGGGAGGGCTAGGGTAAGATGTGGAAGAGGAGGAAGAGGTAGGGAGAGCTGTTGAAGGTGTGTCAGAGATTTCAGAGATTTCAGAATAGCTTGGAGAAAGGGAAGAATGGGGCGGACAAAAGGTTTGATGGAGATTGGGTGAGGAACAGTGAGGTGTTATTTGAGGAGGGGGAAGAGCGAGGCAGAAGGTTGGGGGAGATGAAGGTGAAAGTTGGAAGGGGGAAGAAGCAGGGAGGATGCTTTGAGGATGAGGGGTGAGAGGGGAGCCTAGGAGGGGAGGAGCGAGGGAGAGTCTCGGAGGGGAGGGGTGTGGGGGGAGTTTAGGAGGGAGGGGAGGGAAGGGGCAAGGGGGGAGATTTGAAAGGGATGGGTGATGGGGAGGATTTGGAGGGGAGGGGTGATGGGGAAGTTTTAGAGGTGAGGGGGGATGGGGAAGTTTTGGAGGGAAGTGGGGATGGGGAAGATTTGGAGGGGAGGGGTGAGATTGGATTTTGAAAAGTGTACGATTCATGGGAAACGAACATTTTTTGCAAAATGAGTTTGAGACCTTCGTGTCAAAAATACGTTTGAGGACGCTGAAGGAGGGGTGGAGTTCTGGAGAGTTTAGGGAATGTAGAAAAGAGTAACTGTAAGAGATGGTATTATTATTATTTTTTGGAATGAATAGATTTGGTGAGCAAGACGAAAGCATCTTTTTGTAGGAGAAGAAGAAAAAGGTGTTATAATATATGAGAGAAAACAGTTGTTCATGGGAGAGATTATACATTTCTAACCACGTGATCACGAACAACGTGAACGAAGAACGAACGAACAAATAAGAACAACAAATAAACGAATAAGACCTGAGAAGGAAATATTTTTTTGGGGTTTTTTTTTTTTTAGTAGAGATATTAAACAAGGAGGTATGGGGTGAATGACTGGGACGAAACAGAGAACGAAAATAATTGCAGCGCATTCGACGAACCGCTGAGAGAAAACAAAACCACAAGGTCGGAGACAGTAGCCTTAGCCTACGAGTACTAGGCCTCAGAACACTCGACACGCATTAACCGACGATTGTGTGTACATGTACGAAAAATGAACACCGAAAATTTTCCTGAAAGACACGCTATAGGTACACACACCGAAAGATAGATACAGTCTCGACAAAAACACAATTGTGAAAGATTACTTAGCTTCGAAAGCGTGAGCGCATGGAACAGCTTCGAAAAGACGTGACCTCGCCGTGATCTCGCGAGATCTCGCCAATTAATCGGTCTAGGCTTGATTATGATTATCTTGTGCATGCTTGATGATCATTATCGGTCCAGGTTTGATGATGATTATCGGTCCAGGGTTGATAATGATTATCGGTCCAGGCTTGATGATAATTATCGGTCTACGCTTGATTATGATTATCTTGTGCATGCTTGATGATCATTATCGGTCCAGGTTTGATGATGATTATCGGTCCATGCTTGATTATTATCGGTTCAGGCTTGATGATGATTCTTGTTCCAGGTATGATCATGATTATCTTGTGCAGGCATGATGATGATTATCGGTCCAGGCATGATGATGATTATCGGTCCAGGCATGATGATGATTATCGGATAGTGTTTGATAGTGTTTGGGGGGCGAGAGATAGTGTTTGGGGAGCGAGAGATAGTGTTTGTGGAGCGAGAGATAGTGTTGGGGAGCGAGAGATAGTGTTTGGGGAGCGAGAGATAGTGTTTGGGGAGCGAGAGATAGTGTTTGGGGAGCGAGAGATAGTGTTTGGGGAGCGAGAGATAGTGTTTGTGGAGCAACATAGAGTGTTTGGGGGGGCGAGAGATAGTGTTTGGGGGGCGAGTTGTTAGGGTTAGGGTTAGGGTCCAGGCATGATGATGATTATCGGTCCAAGCTTGATGATAATTATCGGTCTAGGCATGATTATGATTATCTTGTGCATGCTTGATGATGATTATCGGTCCTGAGTTGATGATGATTATCGGTCCACCTTGATGATAATTATCGGTCTCGGCTTGATGATGATTATTGGTCTAGGCTTGATGATGATTATTGGTCTAGGATGGATTATGATTATCTTGTGCATGCTTGATGATAATTATCTGTCCAGGCTTGATTATGATTATCGGTCCAGGCTTGATGATAATTATTGGTCTTGGCTTGATGATGATTTATTGGTCTCGGCTTGATGATAATTATCAGTCTAGGCTTGATGATAATTATCGGTGTAGGCTTGATTATGATTATCGGTCCAGGCTTGATTATGATTATCAGTCCAGGCTTGATGATAATTATCGGTCCAGGCTTGATGATAATTATCGGTCCAGGCTTGATGATAATTATCGGTCCAGGCTTGATTATGATTATCTCGTGCATGCTTGATGATAATTATCGGTCCAGGCTTGATTATGATTATCTTGTGCATGCTTGATGATAATTATCGGTCCAGGCTTGATGATAATTATCGATGCAGGCTTGTTGATAATTATCGTTCTAGACTGGATTATGATTATCGAGTGCATGCTTGATGATAATTATCGGTCCAGGCTTGATGATAATTATCGGTCCAGGCTTGATTATGATTATCTTGTGCATGCTTGATGATAATTATCAGTCCAGGCTTGATGATAATTATCGGTCCAGGCTTGTTGATAATTATCGGTCCCGGCTTGATGATTATTATCGGTTCAGGCTTGATGATGATTATTGTTCGAGGTATGATCATGATTATCTTGTGCAGGCATGATGATAATTATCGGTCTCGGCTTTATTACGATTATCTTGTGCATGCTTGATGATAATTATCGGTCCAGAGTTGATGAAAATTATGGTTCCAGGCTTGATGATAATTATCGGTCTCGGCTGGATTATGATTATCTTGTGCATGCTTGATGATAATTATCGGTCCAGGCTTGATTATGATTATCTTGTGCATTCTTGATGATAATTATCGTTCCAGACTTGATGATAATTATCGGTCCAGGCTTGATGATAATTATCGGTCGAGGCTTGATTATGATTATCTTGTGCATGCTTGATGATCATTATCGGTCCAGGCTTGATGGTTATTATCGGTTCAGGCTTGATGATGATTATTGTTCCATGTATGTTCAAGATTATCTTGTGCAGGCATGATGATGATTATCGGTCCAGGCATGATGATGATTATCGTTCCAGGCATGATGATGATTATCGGTCCAAGGTTGATGATAATTATCGGTCTAGGCTTGATTATGATTATCTTGTGCATGCTTGATGATGATTAATCGGTCCAGAGTTGATGATGATTATCAGTCCACCTTGATGATAATTATTGGTCTAGGCTTGATGATTTATTGGTCTAGGCTGGATTATGATTATCTTGTGCATGCTTGATGATAATTATCTGTCCAGGCTTGAATATGATTATCGGTCCAGGCTTGATGATAATTATATTATCTGTCAAGGCTTGATGATGATTATTGGTCTTGGCTTGATGATAATTATCGGTCTGGTGTTGATGGTAATTTATCGGTCCAGGCTTGATGATAATTATTGGTCCAGGCTTGATGATAATTATCGGTCCAGGCTTGATGATGATTCTCGGTCCAGGCTTGATGATAATTATTGGTCCAGGCTTCATGATAATTACCGGTCCAGGCTTGACGATGATTAATTATCTGTCCAGGCTTGATGATAATTATTGGTCCAGGCTTGATTATGATTATCTTGTGCATGCTTGATGTTAATTATCGGTCCAGGCTTGATGATAATTATCGGTCCAGGCTTGATGATAATTATCGGTCCAGGCTTGATTATGATTATCTTGTGCATGCTTGATGATAATTATCGGTCCAGACTTGATGATAATTATCGGTCCAGGCTTGATGATAATTATCGGTCCAGGCTTGATTATGATTTTCTTGTGCATGCTTGATGTTAATTATCGGTCCAGGCTTGATGATAATTATCGGTCCAGGCTTGATGATAATTATCGGGCCAGGCTTGATGATAATTATCGGTCCAGGCTTGATTATGATTATCTTGTGCATGCTTGATGATAATTATCGGTCCAGACTTGATGATAATTATTGGTCCAGGCTTGATGATAATTATCGGTCCAGGCTTGATGACAATTATTGGTCCAGGCTTGATGATAATTATCGGTCCAGGCTTGATGATAATTATCGGTCCAGGCTTGATGATAATTATCGGTCCAGGCTTGATGATAATTATCGGTCCAGGCTTGATTATGATTATCTTGTGCATGCTTGATGATAATTATCGGTCCAGGCTTGATGATAATTATTGGTCCAGGCTTGATGATAATTATCGTTTCAGGCTTGATGATAATTATCGGTCCAGGCTTGATTATGATTATCTTGTGCATGCTTGATGATAATTATCGGTCCAGGCTTGATGATAATTATTGGCCCAGGCTTGATGATAATTATCGGTCCAGGCTTGATGGTTATTATCGGTCCAGGCTTGATTATGATTATCTTGTGCATGCTTGATGATAATTATCGGTCCAGGCTTGATGATAATTATCGGTCCAGGCTTGATGATAATTATCGGTCCAGGCTTGATGATAATTATCGGTCCAGGCTTGATGATAATTATCGGTCCAGGCTTGATGTTAATTATTATCGGTCCAGGCTTGATGATAATTATCGGTCCAGGCTTGATGATAATTATCGGTCCAGGCTTGATGATAATTATCGGTCCAGGCTTGATGTTAATTATCGGTCCAGGCTTGATGATAATTATCGGTCCAGGCTTGATGATAATTATTGGTCCAGGCTTGATGATAATTATCGGTCCAGGCTTGATTTTGATTATCTTGTGCATGCTTGATGATAATTATCAGTCCAGACTTGATGATAATTATTGGTCCAGGCTTGATGATAATTATCGGTCCAGACTTGATGATTAATTATTGGTCCAGGCTTGATGATAATTATCGTTCCAGGCTTGATGATAATTATTGGTCCAGGCTTGATGATAATTATCGGTCCAGGCTTGATGATAATTATTGGTCCAGGCTTGATGATAATTATCGGTCCAGGCTTGATTATGATTATCTTGTGCATGCTTGATGATAATTATCGGTCCAGGCTTGATGATAATTATTGGCCCAGGCTTGATGATAATTATCTGTCCAGACTTGATGATTTTTATCGGTCCAGACCTGATGATGATTATCGGTCCAGGCTTTCCAAAGAGACCTGCGATATCTGTCTTGCATTCTTGACTCTTTGAATCCGATTCTTATTTATCTCCGTTCCCTTTGATGAACGAGTTTCCTTTCTCTATTTTGTTGTCCATACGTCTCCAGTCGAGGTTATGTTTGAGAGTGCAATGAAAGCGAAACAGATTGCATCCTCAACCTTTATAACGTGGACCATGTTCGGTTGAACTTATTGGCCCATGATTTTGTTGTTAAATAAATAAATGATCGTGTTGTTAAATTAATAAAGTTTTTTGTTATGCAAGATGTCTGAGCATCTATAGCTCGCCTTTTTACGGCTACCTTTCCTTGATATTATTTAGGTCGTCCCTCTGAGCATTTATTTATCAGACTACTCTGCTTTTCCCTTCTACAAACGCCTTCCAAAATGAGTTCACATCACGATAATACCGGGTGTGCCCCAGCAGACATATTGCATGACCTGGTATTCAATTAAATTACATCAATGGTTTAAGACTCTTATTGGTTCACGAGGTATCAAGTGACCACTATATTCGTCATGTGTGTGCGTCTGTCTGTATGTGTGTCTGTCCACAGCATAACTACCCTATGATATCATCCGATCTTGATGAAACTTGGGTGGGAGGTTGATATCATGATCTCGTTGTGTCCTGCCTCGAGTGGGCGTATTGCGCCCATTGTGGGCGGAGCCACGCCCAAAAAGATGTCTTTTTAGGGGGTAATCGAGTTCAAGCGACATCTTCTCCGAGGGAGTTGGTGGAATCTGACAGGTGTTTCAGTATTTTCGGTTTCGGTATTTGGAAACTCATTTTCACCCCAAGGTCAAGGTCACAAGGTCACGAAATTTAGAAAAGTCGATTTTTGATGGTTTTATTACATTGTTCGCTTCCTGATAGGGTGAAATGTCGTACATGATCTTATATTATCACATACATCATGAGATAGAAGTTTTCCAACAAATTTCAGAATATTTGACCTTTGAAGGTCACAAAGGTCAAATTTTCAAAGTTGTCGGAATCGAACCGAATTTTCGGTATTGTGTAGCTAACTAACCCCCCTCTCTCCCCATCTTGTCTACCGCTCCCCTTGTTTTTTGTGTTTTGTGTGTCGGTTTGTCTTTTTGTGTGATTAATGTTAGCTCTTTCACGAGCCTCGATCTTGTATACAAAAAAACAAAAACAAAAAAAAAACAAACTGATTATACATTATTTTCTATCTCATTTCAAGGTCAGTAACCTTCGTTTTGTGACATTTCAAGGTCACAAAGGTCAAATTTTCAAAGTTGTCAGAATCGAACCGAATTTTCTATTACTACTAGAAGGAGGATCTATGAACCGAACCGGTGTTGTGTTGCTAACTAGTCTCATAACAGATAATACATTCCTATTTATATATTTTCAATGTCGGTTTTGACCTTTGTCATTGAATACCGCTCGCTCGTGATCCATCGTCGTCTCCTGACTTGTGAGATTTGTTTTTGGTTGAATTATTTGGAAATATTCTCTACGTAAGACCTTTTTCTCAGTGTTACAAAATAATTTCTTTTTCCAGGGTTGAATCCATATCGGTCACTATTATTTATTTTAAAACTGCACGACATTAGAGCCGAGAGGTGGTATGCCCACACGTCTCCAAGCTGTTTAGGCTAGGTTCGAATCCCGACCCAGCTATAAACTTTCATCCTGGTGTTTCTCATGCAGGACGAAGCATAGACGTGTGGTGTGCCATCCATTGGAAGCAAGGACGTTAAGTCAGAGGACCTCCCAGCAATGATCGTTTGTGACGGCTAAAGATCCCACCGTGTCTTTCACGACGACAAGGTGAGATCACCTGCACCCTGGACAAATGACCATTTCCTGCCCAAATATCCTTGTGAAAGCCTTTGGCCAAAATCGTTCACCGACTGATCCCAAAATAATGTAGCAGTAGTAGTCGTAGTAATATTAGTAGTCGTAATAGTAGTAGTAATAATAATAATATTATTATTATTCGTAGTAGTTGTCGTAGTAGTAGTAGTAGTCGTAGTAGTAGTAGTAGTAGTAGTAGTAATATTATTATTATTCGTAGTAGTAGTAGTAGCCGTAATAGTAGTAATAATAGTAGTAGTAATAGTAGTAGTTGTAGTAGTAGTAGTATTATTCGTAATAGTAGTAGTAGTAATAGTAGTAGTTGTATTCTTAGTAGTAATATTATTATTTTTATTCGTAGTAGTAATAGTAGTAGTTGTAGTAATAGTAGTAGTAGTAGTAATATTATTATTATTCGTAGTTGTAGTAGTCGTAGTCGTAATAGTAGTAGTAGTAGTAGTAGTAGTAATATTATTATTATTAGTAGTAGTAATAGTTGTAATAGTAGTCGTAGTAATATTATTAGTAGTCGTTGTAGTATTATTATTATTATTTGTAGTAGTAGTAGTAGTAGTAATAGTAGTAGTAGTAATATTATTATTCATAGTGGTAGTAGTACTGTAGTAGTTTTAATAGTAGTAGTAATATTATTATTTGTAGTAGTAGTACTGTAGTAGTAGGTGTA